>NW_028321891.1:7272727-7575757 GCF_036245765.1 Copidosoma floridanum
CAGATCGGTATGACCGAAAATGGCAATAAGCGTACGCTTTAAAGGTGTGATTTGTTGACAGCGAGGACACCAAATCGCACGGACTGACACTGCTGGTTGACGCACGGTCCGCAACATGCCGCTCGAGCAGGACCTGCATTCGTCAGGCCCGCGAGCACCTTGGCAATCTCGTGTCGGCGATCATTGCCGTGAGACCCGACAATTTTTGGGAGAAGCAGCGCGTCGACAATTATTGCACCAAGTCCCATCGGGACGGCGAGGTCGGTGGCGCGCAGTTTGCACTTTCGATGTTGACCTACTCGCGCGTGTGCGTGCTCGTTTTCGCGTGCGAGCTTTCCACGAGGGGGACTTTTTTCCCGACGGGGGAAGGGACTTTCTAGCACTTCATTGGCTCGTAAGCGTGGCGTAGTTGCATGTAGCTTGGATTTTCTTTCAATGATACACAATATCATTTCGTATTGCTGAATCGAAGAAACATTCATGTTTAGGTTCATGAAGCAACTGGTTCAGAAAAATTTTTTATTTCTTCGTGGGAGTATTGATGTTTTCGTTTTAAGAATCATACTAAGTTGCCCTTACACAATTCTCCGAATCAGCTATTTTTTCAACCAAAATATAGACTAGCACCATCTATCACCCAGCCGTAAATTTATGAAACTCATAATCGCAAGCCTTTGTAAAATGTATATTAATGATTGTCAGACAAATTTGGTGAAAAAAGGTTTTTGGTCTTAGCGTTTAATATAAATGCATGTACATTTATCGAGGGATGCAGTAGGTGTTGGGGAAAGACACAGTTTGTAAGGTTTGAATGAAAATAGTCACGCTTTATTCTCGTCCTGTACGATATACGTATTTATTCATAAGCTGGGCGAAAGGTTTATGCATGTATGTTTAAGAGAAAAAGAAAAATTGCCCTTTCATTGTATGCTGCAGCCGATTTACGTTCCCCTGAGCCGGCTTTCCGCTTACGTCGATCCCAATCAGCTGACGTACAACCTGGGTGGCAGCAAGTCCTATGACCACACCGCCTGGATACAAAACCGCGTGGTAAGCCTGCTTATTCATTATTTTCTTTTCTTTGCTTTTATTTTTCCCATTTGTATTCGTGTCAGTTCTCTGCTCCAACGCGCTAATAAATCGTGTTTGCTGCATTAAATTCTATGAAAAGTACGGATAAGGAATTTCATCCGTGGATATTGTTTGGAATTCAAATAATATGATTACAGCGTATCGATGACTTTCTAAGGGATGCGGAAAGTCTCATATCGAAGCTGAACGATCAGAAAGAGAGGCTGACAAGTGGCGAACTGATGTCCTTAAAGTCAGACGAAAGTTCGGTTTCCAGCGGAGAAATGAACTTGGAAGCGGTGGCTCAGCGAGTACTTAAAATAGGTACCAATCAATTTATTATCACCAGATGAATATAGGGATATAATTGTACTACATATATTCTCTCAGGTAGAAGCTTGACAAGTTCCATAAGTCGAGAAACTGCACAGGATGTTTTGGATACAGTCCAAAGGATCCATCATCTCATGGATTTTATCGAACAAAAGCAGGTATGTTCCATGCGTTTATAAAGTGTATTTGCGAAAGGTCTTTAAATAAGCTTCCACGTGGTTTTAGCTGGAGCTTGATAGGACATGGTCCGATGTGGACAGGAACATAGACATCCTCAGGGATATCGAGAATCTCGAAGAAGGCGTTGCAAGTGTGACGAACTGGATTCTAGGTCCTGCCGATTCGATGCTGAATGCTCATTACCAAATAGGTTTCGACGTGGCTTCTTCCGAAGAATTAAGGATAGAACACGAAAAACTCGAATTAGAATGTAGGGTAAGTTTATTCGTAAAACGGTTATACGATTCGGCTGATTGAACAAACAGTTTTGTTGAATACTTAAAATTTTACAGGATGCGTATGGCAAATACGCCGAGTTATTGCATAAATTAGATAGCATACCAAGTAATTACCTTTCTGAAGATTTAAAGTCTCAAAGGGACTTTATGGATTTTGTTTGTAGAAGCTTTGCCACGAGACTCGAAAGAAGAAGGAACGTCCTTATAACTTCTCAAAGGTTTTTTCGACTCGTGTCGGAGGTGCGTTACAATGAAGTGTCGTGTCGTCTCTTAATCTATACCATTGTTTTCATGGTTACAACAGGACTTTCATTTTTCAGTATTTCGACAAGACTAGCGAAGTTTTTGACAAGTTGATAATGGGAAACAGGACGTATGACTTTTCGAAGGCTGGAGCTAATTTACAGAAGCTCGAACGTTATCAGCAAAAGTTAGGTGAGCCAAGTACTTGACAAAATGAAAACCATTGGTATTTTTTAAAACTAACTATCCAAAAATTCAAGTAGAAGGACTAGAGCGTGAACTAGTCAAAGAAGGTGAAAAGTTATCGGACGTTTTGTCCATGCCTGTGAAAGATGCTCTTTGTCGCGACGTCCAAATCGAGTACAGCGAGGATATCATAAATATTCAAGATATTTTAGATGCCACTAATGCTAGGAAAAATATATTCAACGATAGCGTTGAATTGCAGAAGCTCACGTTGAAGCAAACTGCACTTATTTATACTTACGAAAGCGACGCGGAGCAGGTTAGTGTTATATTATTCGAGGCAGGACGTCCTATTTCACTGTCCAGTTTGATCTGCCATACATCAGTATTATTTTTTAGGCTGTACAATGGTTGAATGATCTTTACGATGTCTTGATTGGTACTCACGTCGAAATTGGCTGTAACGTTGTGGAGATCCAAACGCAGAAACAAGAACACCAATCTTTCCAACACACAGCCAGGGTACGTGAAATAATTTACACATTACTGTTACAATACGGAAATATCAATATCAAGTCAATACAACAGATAATTAATTACTCATAGGGGACATATGAGTATGGTTGTCAACTAGTGAACGGAGCACGTGCTCTAAGAATTTCGTGCAAATTGGATCTCAATGATAATACAGAGCTTATGCTGCAACTCAAACAAATCTGGAGACAACTACGCCTAATGGGTCAGGAGCATTTGACTCGTTTGCGCGTCTGTGCCGTTTTCCATCGTAACGTGGATGATGTAAGTTATTCCGTGGACGTAAGAATTTCTTTTTTAAACTATTTGAATCGAACTTTAAGTAATACATAATGATAATGAAATGAACAAGCCAAATAGAGAGATTATGATTCCACGAAAACGGATAAGCCCAAATTTACAGAATTAAATTACTCCATTACAATCAGACATACAACACTCAAAATTTAAAATATACTTTGTGCATAGACACAACGACAAACTTAACCAACTCTTATATCCATTTATTCAAACGCAACATACAGCACTGTACGAAGCTGCAAGAGATGGTTGAGACGGTGAGCTCTGTTGGGTCTACATCTAAAAGAAGCAGATCAACCACACCATCGGTGACTTCCTCACCGGAAACTATTGTAGCAACTGACACCACTAAAGTAGGTACCACCACCATAAGTACTCGCATAAAATTCGAGATCAGAGATGTGCTAGCAAAGAGGGAACAGTTGTTACCAGAAGTTGGACGGACGGTGCGGCTAGGCCGACTATTGAGATCACGGCTAAAGGAACCGTTAGCTCATCAGAGGTAATGTAAGCTCACATACTTAAAATTTAATATTATGGTCATACTTCTTAGAAGTATACTTTTTTCCATTATTTTGATGAGTGTACGGGTTTGTGCAAGATTATTTCATAAAAATCCATTTCCCTATCGCCTAGAAAGCAATGGTGAAACCATCATAAAAACTGTATTAACTCAGACTTATTTTGTTGGCTCTGCGTTACAAAGTACAAAATATCCAGTTGACAGGCCTGTGTATTTTGAGCTCTAAAAAACAAGCGCTCGAAGCCTAGGTCTAGAAACAGCTTGCGTAGGTGTCAAAGTAAATCGACGATTTAGAGCTCGATTTTCCAAACGACGATTCACCTGTAACATAAAAAAAAAACCTCATCAACGGCATTTAAACTCAGAAAGAGGCACGAATGACATCGCAGATGCGCTCCCGATACGATGACGCGCGCGGGTGAGCCCATGTGGCAGCGGCAAAAGCTTCACGATCAGAACGGAATTAGAAACGCGGCGTCCACTCTAAATTTCGGCTCGTCAACTCCTCGAGTCTCCCGCTTTCTCTTGCTCTCTCTCTCTCTCTCTGTTGCCTTTGCTTCTTTCGCAAGAGTTTACCCTTTTTATTATTTTTTCCTCCACACAAGCCTTACTTTCTCACCTTCTGTCATGATTCTCATTTCTTTCGGTGTCTTTTTGTTTTTGTTTCATCTAGTACTCTTGTTCACATTAACAATACGCTGGATACATACAAGAATTATAAGAAAAGACCATTAAATACTTCCAACTTCTGGTTTTAGACTAACTGGTTTACCAATAGATTGTATTTACATACTTTTTAGATAAAATAAAAATGATAATGAATGTTATTATCCTCCGGAGGAATTCTCTTCCCGACTCCACTCTCACTTCAATGTATACTTAAATACTGTAATTGAAAGGCAAAAATTGAGTATACATATTTTTGGTTGACAGTTATGGTCGATATTTCGCCGTGTTTGTACATCCTCTTCAGGATCATTTCACGGTAATGTTCACTGATTTAAACATCACGGCAGAGTAAAAGTGCAGAAAAATCTCAATTAATAAATCTTTAAACTACCAGTATAAATTATCAATAAAAAACACGTACACTTCATTTTTTACTATCGATTGCAATAAATGGATAATGGATGTTGTTAATTGAGCGATTGTGTTTGATGAGCTTACGGTATAAGGCATGTCTAATATTGTCACGTATGAGTTATCATTAAAACCCTTTCATGAACTAAAAGCTCTCACTTTCTTTTTAACGATCCACCATCTGCTACCCTCCCCTTAAGCCTCCTCCTTACTCCCACCATCTTTTTCATCTCGCGGTCGGCCTCTTTTGCTCACCACGCCGTGTACCCGATTCGCGATCGCGACCCAGCTTTTCTCTCCCACGAGACCCCACGACCATTAGACGCACCTATACGTACTATTCAACGCCGGCGCGTCGAGCTTTTTGCATCGTTCCCCCGTGCACTTTGGAAAAGTCGCGACTCCCTCCCTCCCCCCCTGTTCGCCCCCCTGCCATTGCGTAACCAAGCGAAAGCAAAGAATATACTAATATACGCGCTAGGTGTACTGAACAGCGCGCGACTTTGACTTTCCGGCGTGTCAGTCTTCGGAGCCGTCCCGGGCACACTTCCCGTTTGGTTAAAAGCTTTTTTTTTCCTTCTTTCTTTATTTTTTATTTTTTTATTTTTTCAAGTGTCCATTTAAAAAAACCAAGTTCTCGGTTATGCGGTGCGCTAGGGATAAAAGTGCAGTTTGGTGCTTATAACAAGTGTGTATATTATCTCTTTGTGGATTTTTGCGAACACACAGAATGTCCGAGTTCGCGGACGAGGCGAGCGAGCCGGGGGGCAACCTGTCGGCCGTGCAGTCTATATCGGCCAAGTTGCTGGAGGTGACGAGGCTGGCGGAAAAATTGGACGCCAAGCTGTACGAGGCCGGGGCGAGAAGTCAGGCTCCCAATCCTGCCGGGGAAGAGGACGCTGGGAGGATCTCAGGGGGCGAAGATGCGAGAGACGCCGTGGGGAGGAGTCCAGAGGGGGCTGTTGCAGCGGGGAGCCAGCGGGGAAATAGGTTGGAGGTATGAACTTTTTTTTTTTCTTCCATTGGTTTCGAAAGTCGGAGAAAGAGACCTTTTTTTCGATGGTGATAAAGTTATCTTTAGACGTGGATGTACCGCGGTGAAAAGAAGCGGCTCTACCGGTCGTAAAATTTTTGCTGGTTTCTTGAAATAAATAAATAAAAAAAAAAAGATCGTTCGAAGCTATTTTTTGATGCACAGGAACGAAGCGTCTTTGCTAACTGATTGGCTCTACGGGCTGAGTTTGGAGAATGATTTTGAGTTAGTTCGTTAGAGGCTCTGGTGTGTGCATCATATCTAAAATTTTTGTTACCAATTGATTTATATCAGATTAGATTAGATTGAGCTTTATTGAGGCCTTGTGGCTATGCCATGTCTGGCCCTCCAGTAAAAATACATGTGATAATATTAACAAAAATCGTAGGAATACATGTTTAAATCGAGTGTTACAAAAATATACAGAGTAAATAAATCAAACCGCAAGTATAAAGTGGCAAAGCGTACAGTTTGAAGGATTAATAAGAGACGTAAGTGGATCAAAGTTTATATCGGTTTTTGATACTTTATCGATGAATCATTGCGAAAAATTTGACGGGGCAGTTATTTCGAGCTGTACGGAGATGAAGTTTGTCTTCTGGAATGGTCACTTCTGGTATCTCTACGAAACGATCGGGAGCTCTTCAAACGGCTTGTTGCGACCCCGAAAATAGACAAGCGACAGCAACCATGCGTTTACAGTAGAAATATTAATTTATTTAAAAATATCTTGAAGACTCGGAATTTATTATAGATTTATTATAGATATACGAACCGAAGAAGCGTATCTCTTTTAACTGCAAAGTAAGGTTCGGTTTGTCGAAGCTGTAGATAATTTAAAAACACTTGTAGTCTACCATCGATTATGAAATGAAGTTAGTTACAAACAAGTTCCAAAAAACATACCTACCTTGTATTTTAAATGAAAAGCTCCAGAGAGCTTTAGTTTAAAAATCTTTTTGAAAAAAAAAAAAAAATCATCAAATGTTTCTTCTATCGTTCAGGAAGCTAACGCAAAAGAGTCGGACAACCATAGCCGAGCGAGCGATAGAAGTGCCATCGAAGACTCGAACGCAGACGAGTACGTGACGGCGACCGAGTGCTCCAGTGTCCCAAGGTCGCGCAGCGAATCGTTCCTCTCGTCCGAGTACGAGGATGCCCTCGTTTCAACGACCTGGTGAGTAATATTTAGTATAAAGATGAGAAAGGGGGGGGGAGGGAGCGCGTGTACCCTACCACTGGGCATTTAGGTGCTTTTGACAAAATTTAAATGAGGTTTATTTCTGGCGCACGGCGCTTGGCTCATTCACGTTTATTTAGAGCGCAGGCGTCTTTGTCAGCTATTTTGTAGGAGGCGGGCCAAGCGTGCAATGCTTGTGTCCCCCGGCGTTTGTATTGCGCGCAAAGAGTACAGATCACGTGATTATTTGGAGGCTGTCGTCGGAACTGCCGATAGGTGCGACAATTTGTTTACGACGGGGGGAATCGTCATTGCTTAAGGCTTTTTTTTCATCTTAACGGGGATTCGGAACACCACATGGTGCCCGTACTGGCTCATAACTCACAGTGTTAGAAAAAAAAAAAAAACATGTAAATATTTTGGCTCTTCATCAATTACGTGACGTTAATAATAGATTTTTTATTTTCATTTTTTATTTTCAAAAACAAATAACTTTTCAGCCAAAGAGTACTGTTATATTTGTATTAATGTTTAAAAAATGTCTTTACTTTTACGCTGTTTAATTTAGTAGTATGTATTTCCAACAATGGTAATACTAAGGGAGTACAGTTGGTAGTACTCAGATAAGTATACATTTATTTGCTCGAGTGGTAGTAAACGAGTTTTCTGATCGTCTAAACAATTGATTAATTAAAGAATGGGCTAACATATGGGATCGATGAAAAAGTTTTTTTGTTTGAGCTCATAAGAAATGTTTTTTTCTGTTTACAGCCGTAAAGTAGAAGATGAAATGACAAAGAAAAACGAGATACTTTCTGAAACGATAAATGAGGCCATAATGGAATCGACAAATCCCACTGATGGAGATATTATCGAATATAGTCCAGATACGGCGACTGTAATTCAGAGAACGATTAAAGTAAGTTTAAATAGACGATGAAACTGTTTATTGTAAAAGATGATAATAATCGTATTGAATATTGTCAATGTATAAATTATAAATGGATGCCATAGACAAAAAATGGCAGCTTTAAATTTTCTGAAGAAAAATATTATATGATTAAAATATTATTATTTCATAAAATTTCCTTAACAATTTTCCATCAGCAACATAATGGATATTATAAATTTCATAATTTACATTTATTTAATCCATTAATCAATGTCCTCTTTTATATAATCATTATTTGAAGAGCAGGCGATGGTATAAGGCTTTTACTTATCCATAAAAATTTTTAATAATCCTTCACTTCATAATGACTTCATGTTTAGTACTGCAAAACGAAATTCGTCAAAATATTATTTTTCGTAAATCTTCTCAAAATAAACTATACGGTTAATCCAATAAGGTGGTCATATTTCCCATAAATAAGCTTTATCACGTGAGCCATCGATCTTTTGGATTCTAAAAGTAATAATATTTATCGTTTTAAAATTTCAAAAGATCCTTCATGGTTTTTATTGTAGAATTTCAGAAAATTATTTTCCTCCAAGCATTTTGAGATGCGATGATAATAGTTGGAAATTTTAAAACATCTTTTTAGTCAGGAATTTTCGTTGTAATGTTTTTCGTCAGAAAACTTGTGTGAATAATATTGTTTTACAGAGACTTGTAAGTACAATGTTTTTCGTTGAAATTTTTAAACCTAATCTTATTAGTTAAATATGGATGAGTTATATTTTTTATCTATGGTGGCAAAAGGGGATTAAAAAAAATAAAATCTCGCAAAAGCAATAAAATTTCAAAATTTATTGTGCATTACTTGTCATTTTTATTATAGACTGATACAGTGCATATTAACATTATTTTTTCTCGCAGGACAAAGACGGAATAATCATCAAAGAGACCACAGAAACGACGACGCTGCGGGTCACGCACAACACGCACTTTGGAGTGGCCTCCTACAAACTCGTCTCAAACACGATTACCGATCACACCGAGCATCTCGACCATCGCGAGCTCCAGGATCTCAACCGAACCATCGTCGACGACTGCTACGCCATACCACCACCGCCACCACTACCCCCAGCACTCACAACCCACCGTGAAGAGCACGCGTACGCCTCTCCATCCAAACTCATTAGCTACACGAAATCCGAAGCCCACGGCAGCTTGAACGGCCATACCGATCGAAAAATCGGTAGCACTACCGATCAGGCCGTAAATCACGGCGGCAAAATTCCAGTTGATTACCAAACGCCGGAAATTTCGAGACAAGAGCGCGAATTCCTGGAAAAAATGAAAACGGTAAGTTCTCAGGACTCATCTGTCGTACCAGCGATTCAGCAGCAGTGTCAGCAGCTCGCGGTCGCCGCTTGCGCAACGGCGTTCGTGGCCGTCGAGGAGCTTACGGTGATGCCTGCCGCCACAATAGCCGTTTGCGAGCTCAACTAGTTTATTTCATTTTTTTTTTTTTTTTGCATAATTTTTCGTGACGAAGAAAATACGCAAATTTGTTGTTTCACCTTTGAATGAAAAGAAGAAAAAAAATATGGCAATGTACAAATTTGTTGTTTTTTCTGATTTTATATCACTTGCGTTTGTTATTTCGTTTCATTTAAACACTTCATTTTTGTCTTGATATTATTGAGATCTGACTTAATAAACTAAGGTAAAGCTAAAATAAAACAAGCAATTATTTTTCCGTTGGATCAGATTTTTTCTCCAACAGCAGATTTTTTTATTTAGGTAAAAAGTAATGCAAAATAAAGGTGACGTTAAATTTTCACTGGTGAAACAACTTGTTACATTCATTTTATGATCACATTTTAGAATTATCATATCATACCAAGCTTGTGCTTTAGTAAACGTAACCATTGCAATAACCTGTGCGCATAATCATTGTTATAACATTTTATATTTTTGTATATTTTTAATAAAACTTTTTCTTTTTGTTAATTATTTAATAGGCTGCATATTAATATGTATTTATTGCAAATGCTTTCGTCATTGTTGTATTTACGAATTGAAAGAATTTTTTAACCATTATTTTAATCACGTTACTATAGTTTGGTAAAAATGTCAATAAAATCGATTTTAAGTAAAAAGTATTTATTATATATTTATAATGAAATTTATGTACGAAAATTTTTATAAACCAACACTTTTCGTATTTTCCATAAACCATATTTGTTTATTATAGATAAGTTGTACGTATTTCAACTTTGTCTATGTTATTTTTTGATAGAAAAAGTACTGTACATATTTATGAAAACAATTAATCAAATATTTTTATTAGTGATGAAATAATCATTACACTAAAAAAAATTATTGAATAAAAAATGACTTAGAAATTCTGTTGTTCATCTTCAGCTGTAATTTCCGATAGAGAACACTAAATTGGAAAATTCCTTTAAGCCCAACCATAATTTATTGTTGGTCAGATGCAAGCTTGCAAAATAATACTTATAAACGTTAAACATTAACTGAAACGTACCATTTTCAATGATAAAAATTTATAGGAAAATTGTTTTTTTGATTCTCTTTTGCTTAATATAAAAAATTCTTCAGAAAGTCCAGTTCAAATGATAAAGAGATATTGCAAAATGTAAAAAAAATTTTTGTATGAAATTTGCTATGTTGTACAATTTTTGATAAAGATGATTTAAGGTAGAAAGTTATTTCAAAGATTTTTAATAACTACTTTTTCTAAATATATACCATTAAAATAATATCTTTCCGTACAAAATTGATACGAGTAATACGTTTTCCAAGTAGCCATCCCTCAATTCAAGAATGACTGCTGTTTAATACTTTATTTTTTGTTGTTTTAAAATAGCTACCTTGTTAAATAGTTTTTATAGCGACGATTTTTCTTAGTAAAATCAAAACAGCTACTTTTGGAACGATTTTTTAGTTGCTGTTAACTAAAAAGTTTTAAATCAGCCAATTTTTTTTCTTATATTTTTTAATTAACTACATTTTTTGACGATTTAGTCTTGTTTAGTAATTTCTCAAAGACATGTAAGTTACCGTTTTTTAAAATTTCGGCTTTTCCCTTAAAGATTTTATAGATTTTGTAATACAATTAATATCTTAATTTTTTTACAAAATTTTAAAATATTATTGTTTCCTACTAATTAAGAAACATCTACTCATTTCTGTACATTTCAAAATATTACTGCAGTAGCTTTGTTCAGAAAGATTCAGATTATTTCTGGATACTAAATAGCTGTATTTTACAATAATTTTTTAAATAATTATTCTTAACAAATCATAAATAATACAAGAAACTTGACAATGTCTTCAATGAAGATCAAAATGAAATCATAAAACTAGTTAACTGAACATGAATACAACAAAATTATAAATAAATTACACCGTAATGCTAGTAATACTACCAGCATTTAACGTAAATCTTTACTAATTAGTTTTTCCTACTGCAATCATTTTTATTCATCCCTTCGATAATTGAAGCGTTTTTTTACTCACGTTAATGTTGATTACTCTATCGTCTAATGAATTTTTTATAAGTATTTTCATAAAATTAAGAGCTAATTAACTGTGAGCCAGAATCCTCACCATTTCGTCGTTGGATAGATATTGATAAGGTCTAATGGTGAAAAAATTTTCAATTGATACACGATTCTTGTCAATCAAATTTTTTTCATGGAATACATTCTCTTCATGATAAGATTCGAGTTTACAGAATACCATGTAATGACCAACAATACCAAGATGTTTTTTTAACTACAAATGCCTTTTCTTTCTTAACAAATTTTAATTCACCAGTTGTATCTTGATGATGGTGAAATAGTTTTTTTTTCCGATAATCTTGTTAAAAAAAACAAAAAATTTAGCCAACAAAAGACTAAAAGTTTCAAAAAATCCAAATAATGTCCTCTCACGTAAACACAATAACCCGACACCCAGAATCTTTACCAAAATCTCCCATGACGCTGTAAGCCGCGCTACCGTACGCAAGACAGACCGAGAGACTCGTCTCTCAGCCTCTATTTCTTCTCTCCATAGCGCGGCTTATACGGGAATTTCTAAATTTAGGTGAGGCAAAGGTTTTATACCTACCTCGCCAGAATTCCTACGGGGAACCCTTATTCGCCCTCTCTCTCTCTTTCTTCTTCGCTCCACAAGAAGATCTTCTAGCCAACACATATCGCGTGTTCGTATAAAAGCACCGCACACATGTGCAAAGAATCTTCCGTCGCGTATATACCTTGGTTATATATACATGCGTGTATACACGTGTGCCGCGAACACGGAGGCCGACTCGCTAAGCTCCTCCTTGGCGGCGCTTTAGCTCGATGCCGGTCGACCTTTCCAAATTGGAGGAGAGGATTCTTCAGTGCCGGCTAGTGCGCCGATCGCGCCGGATCGTCGCGTCGTGCACGTGCGCGCTTTTAACATATTGATGTATGTTGATACGTAGTGCGGGCGTGCGTGCTCCGTTGATGCTGGATTCCTTTTTGTATATTATTACTGCGCGACTACACTGGCTACACGATTTTTTTCCTCCCCTTTTTTTTTTTTAATGACCGATCGAAGGTGTTCCGAGAAGAAAGTATGATCGAGTGCAATCGGCCGATTTCTGGGCAGTCGGTGGAATTTGCTTGGTGCTCGTGAACGAGCGTGTTGTACGATTATTGTTCGGTAATTTCGAAGGGTTACTTTGCTTTTCGAGGTTTTGCTCGGAAGATCGGTTTGAAAACGATTTTTTTCACAAACATCAATTAATATGAATCAAAACTGCTAGCAAGTGTAATAGGGGATGTCGTCTTTTTTGTGCTCTTTTTCTGGGAAATGAACGAAATTTATCATAATAATGTATTTAAAATATTTAGGTCTATTACATACATATTTGAGCGACAAATGGGCTGCAGTACGAGCTGTGATATAAAAGAAATGTAATCGCTACTTACTGTAATCAAGTTAGTAGGTCGAAATTGCGTATAAAATCAATGTCAAAAGTATATCTACGAATACATGCTATATCTAAAAATCTAAAAATAATATTTCGTATTACTCGAAGTAAAGACGAATTTAATTTTAAATGTTGATGATTTATGAGCTTTTCCGGGAAATAATTAGTTAGAAAGAAAAATTAACAACAAGTCGATCATTGCATTTCCATACAGTATGTTTTATTGAAAGCAATAACTTTTATAAAAAAAAGTTCTCAAGTTGACCACTAATAATACATAATAGCAAAGAATAAGGAAGCCGTAGTAACTACAAAGATCACTAAGAACGCGTCGTGAGTCATAAATTTATTTTAGCTGGAAATTTTAGTTAGAAAACATACGAAGAAAAGCACTACAGCCAAAATTAAATGTATCTCGTAAACTAAAATGTTGTATGTTGGTTATTTTCGTGAGTTAAAAGTATTTTTTTAACGATTTCTACCGAAATAACATACATTACGAGACAACGCAATATTTCATGAATAAGTTATATATATTGTTTACAAAATAAATAAATACACAATGTACAAAGACACAAACCTCATAAAATTTTTTAATCGTTGTTTTTTAATAAAACTGAACTATACTGAAGTTTCGAGTCACTCGATAAATTTAGAATAAAAATGGTGTGTCCAAATCGAGGATCTCGTAAATCTCTCATCAAATAAATTAGACTCTAACAACGACGCACAAAGCGTACGGACAATCAGCTACCAGAAAAAAATAAAGAACCAGTTTTTTTTAGACCAGACGTAAAATTTTTAATGCAAGTTCACGTGAAAAGCACACAAATTCTCGGTATTGTTTCATACACAGTGCCAAAAGCCTTTTATTTAACCTCACCTTACGAAGTTACACAAGAAAAAAATAATAACAATAAGTGTTGTCAAACACATACAAAGCACACAATGTCATGAAAAAAAAATAAAATTACAGCAGCAGCAGCAGCAAAAACGAAGTGATGCGGTCAAAGAAAATGAGCGAGCAGCAGCGAATTATACAGTACAGCAACTCGGGCGCGATAAGATACATTAGCCGTTTATCGAGTCACGCTCGTGGGGTTGATAATGCGCGTAAGATGCAAGAAACAGGCTCGTACTTATAATACCCAACAAAATAGTCCACCAAAGTTTTTGCTCGGCTCTTGGCATTTTTTTTTTCTTACTCAACAAAAGGACCTCCAAAACAACTTGGTCCTCCGGTGTAAGAATGCGCTTCTCGCTCGAAGAACGCCACCGGTCAGACCGCTTTTGTTCCGCGCTACACGTGTACGCGTGCGTGTTCGTTTAAGTGACATCCCGATGTGATGAGACTGTGTGTTGTGTTCAAGAATCAATTCGATTTTTTTTTTTTTCGTTTCTTCTGCATTCGTCGAAAGTATTGGATTGATTTAGGGTTTGGTTCCGTATAACAGAGTTTTGGTTTCATTTAGGGAATTTTCTAATGAGAAATTGTATTTTTAACACATCAGTCATTTATTGATTGAATAATTATTTATTGAACAATTTTCTTTATTTGTTATTTATTTATTATTATTATTTTTTTTGATATCTGAACCCTAGTGAGGCCATCTTTTCACATATTTAGCTTATTAATAATTAATGAAAATAATAACTCTTTGATTAAACTTTTTCAATTTTTTTTTAAAGCATCAAATACAATCCAGGTTGGTAGATAAACTATTGCTATTACTCCAGCCAGTTTACAGGCTTTTTAATTTTTTTAAATTAATTTGAATGTATAAATTTTCAAAATTTATGTTTTAATACTAAAAAATCAATATTTTAATTGCATTATTTGAAATACAATATTTTAAATTAAAAATTGTAATCACAAAAACCGTATATGCAATTGTCCTATCATACATTTACATTATAAAAGTAGCTTAAAGAGTCCGTCCGTACACTTGTGATCGATAAAAGTAATTCAAATTAATTATAAATTACATCTAAATTATGCATCGTATTTTACAGCTATTAACTAAATACATATGTATTTCAATTTACTTTATTAAATACTTTTGTAATTTAATTTTAATTTGAGAAAGTAATGAAAGAAGTTTTTCATTCTTAATACATAGAATTAAAATGCATATATTAAAAATAAAAGAGTATTTGATTTATTTTAAATAATCTGATTCAAAGTTTTTTCTAAGTACAATCTCAAGTATTTAATTATTCGTTTAAAATATTCTATATAAAATAAATTTAACTTATTTGTTCTCAAATTTGCGGAAAATCATTTTAAATTTTAGCATTAAAATAGTTTCAATTTTATTGAAATTATATTAAATACTACTACTCGTTACTTAAAAAGTGATATCACTTTAATTACAAACGTAACTAAAAAAATTATTTAGTACATTTTGCAAACAGTAATATTAAAAACAACGTCCAGCTCCTAATCCAAAAATTAAATAAACATTATTTAAATATTCAACTCATCACATTGTTCTTATATTTGTCGTCACTATTATTTTATCATTTTTCTTAAATATAAGAAGTATTAAACGAGCACACTAATACATTTTAATGGAATGTCACTGATAATACCTTAACGGTTCTCTCTCTGGAGTGCCGATGTTCGATAAAACCATTGCAGAGTATTATTAAAGATCGCTGATATGATAATTCTCTTGATATTTAAATTGAGTGTACTTTCTGTCTATGAATGCAGATATTGATAACTACAAAATAAAATTACTTTTTTTTATTTTATTTTTATTGCTTATTATTATATACTATTTTAATAAAAAAAAAAAATTTGTTTAATTAGATTAAATTAATCTACGTGAAAGTATACCATAAAGTTTTCATAAATAATCTTGCGCAATGAACATTTACAATACTAATTCTATAATAAATTAATAAAAATGAAATCAAACATTTGTATTAAATGTAAACTGATTCGTTTACAACGATTTTTAAAAGCTGTACACTGTTCAAAATATCTTTTAAAATTTATGAATGCATGTAAACTAAAAAAAGCTAATGCAATAATTTTATTAAATTTATTTTTTATTAATTTTTAAAATCAAGCAGTTCACAAGATGCTTTTTTTAATTTAAAATTTAAAGTTACTAATCAGTGTTATTTAAGTTCAAACACTAAAATAATATACTACAAAAATACTAAAAATGTGCTGTAAAGTACAACGAAGTTCAGAATTCGTACTTGTTATTATTTGTGTTATTACGAGAAGATATTTACAAATTAATACAGTATGCAATAAACACTTCGCATAAGAATTTTTTACAGAATCGAAGTAGCGTAAATTGTTATTTAAAATCGTAAATACATAAAATAAAGAAAAAAAAAAAAAAAAAAACAATTTCCCTTTCATCCAATCGACGTCACCGATCGATCACATTAAAACCCTTCACTCTTCAATGAACCGGACAATCGTTTGGCGCGTGCCAAGAAGCATCTGTAAACAATAGGCTTCTAATAGTGCCCAGTACGCCGGTACATTCAGACCCACGGATAAACTACTATCACTCACGGTAACATGTGCAAGCGTGAATGTATCCTACAAAGGACGAAAGCAAGAACTCCCACGCCCCAGTGACGGAGGGGCTCGTGCACCGCAAACCCAATGGATATCCAGCACAAGCCCACACACGCCCTTTTTTTTTCTCCCTCTCGACACAATAAAAGCGCCACGCGTCAGCAAAAAAAAACAAAAAAAAAAAAAAAAAAAAACGGTAGCTCTTACACACAAATATATAACTCGCGTAAGCGCGAGAGGCCAAATAAAAAGTCCTATTTTCGTCGCCAGCGCGTACAGTCTCACGGCCGGCCGATTTCGAATTATCATGATGATTATTGCGCGGTAGCTTCGGACCGGCCCCAAGACGACGATGATTACTTGGAGTCGAGCCAGGAACAACATACACGTACACCACCAGAGATCTGCGCTTGCGCACTTAATTGGCCGCACTCCTTGGAACTGTTTGTTGCGAGTCTCGGGGATAAGATAGCGCGGCGTCCCGGTGGAGAGTAAAAGGGACGATGATGGTATCGGATCGAGACTTTTTTTTCATCGAAGGGGGGGAGGGGGCGGTGGATATGAGGGTCACCACGTTCGTGTAAAGGTCGTCCTTTTGTAATCATTGGTAAATTTGTGGTCGACAGATAACGCGAGATTGATACACGCGTAACGGTCTCGCTACTCCCAGAGGGACTTTTTTGTCGCTTATCCCGTTACAGTCGCGAGTACGCGCTTTCGTAAGATTCTACAGGTTAATTTTAGCGCAATGTACTCGCCATGCAACGTAACTTGTGGGGAGTGAAAAAATTGTGCACCACGTAACTACGTGGTTGACGGATTTATTTCTTTTCAGCTGAAAATGCGATGTCGATCGGTCCCTCGGTAAAATTGCGAAACCCACGATGAGAGACGAGAAAATTCCGAAATTAAAGCCTGCAAAGTTTAATTGAAAAAACGAATCCTCGTTATTCCCGATCTTCCGAGCGAATCGCCGAGCAAAAAGCAAAATACCCAAGGACCCTGTTCCTTTTGCCGCGCGAGTCAAATCGTCCCTTGCGATCTTGGCGAACAAAACGAACCAACAGCTGTGTCTCTCCAATTTAGTGCGTGTCGTCGACGAGGGAGCTAAGTAGGAGTGCACCGGCCGCGAAAATGGTGAACGGCGCCAGCGGCGCTCCAGAGGAGAATGGCCACGATGTTTGTGGGGCCAACGAGAGCCCGAAGGAGCGTAACGCGTCGACGGTGGAGGTGAACGGGAACGGGGGTGAAGGTGGAGGTGGAGACCAAAGTGCCAGCTCGAAGCCAAAAACGACCACGATTGGCACGATTGCCCTTCAGAGTGGAGGCACGAGGCTCGTCATTGCTCTTCTCGAAGTAAGGACCGGTTTTTGTTGATGTTTATTGGTGACGTTCAACCCTTTGACTTATCGAATAGTTCTTTAGTGCTTAATTTGGATACTGAGCTGTGATAGTCTCTGTGGTTTCTTTCTTCTTGTTAGGACCATAAATCTAGATGTTCATAGTTCGCGAATTTGACACAAATACAACCTAAATAGCCGGGATTCCATTGTGTCAAAGGTATGACAATGAGGTTGAAACATCTAGATAACTTTTATGGATTCTATTACGTAGAATTGTGTTGATGTAAGTACCACTAATGTGTACGGTGGTATACTATATTCCTAAGCAGTTACCGTACAATTTGCCACATTTTTACCAAAATATCTGGTAGTGTAAATATCTTTAATCTAAAGTTCACTTTACAGAAACATATATTATCCTGTTAACTTTCATACTGATGATAATCCTGTTATTTGGCTTGGGGATTAAGTGTAAAATTTTACTTACGTGATACGGCCTTAGGGTAACTTATAAAGGCTATTTGAAGGTCAAACTGTTTGAACTTAATCATTAGTAGTGACAAAAATACTTAAAGATTTAAAGTTTTGGACAAAAGTATGAGTTTGATCACAAAATTTTCTAGAATATGAAAGAGTGTAAAATTTTACGTTTTAGTTCATATTAAATTTGAGGTTAAGGTGACCTCTAGGGTCAATTTGAGGGTCACTAAAACACTTCAATATGATTATGAATCATAGAAAAATGATATGCTGATGAAAATTTTGAACAAAATTTGTGTGATTTTAACCAAAAACCAGGTAGCGACTTTATGTTTGACTCTCAGATGATCTCTAAGGCCCACTTTAACCCCAGATAAAACATGTAAGTATAGAAGCGTGACATTTTTCACTCTTTAGAACTTAGAATAAAGTAAAAACACAGTTGACTCACTAAGAAGTACAAGTATTGACTCTCACACAACTTCGAAAACTAACTTTGAGATCACAGACTCAGTCACTACCAGGTTCTGTGGTCAAAATCCAAATACTTTCGTATGGAAGGTTTGCGATCCTAAAAAGTTACAAACCGTATTAAGGTGGTTCTTTTATGACTTCCGAGTCAAAGGTGCCATTGTCAAGATGATATTTGTTAACGCTGCTTAAATTTTAATTGATTTTTTGTTAATATTGTTTATTGAGGCAAATGAAGTACTGATTCAAAATTTTAGATCTTAATATACGATATAAAAGTTCGTAGGAATGATTATCTAAAATTCACGCTTAACCTTAAAATACCAGCAGTGGATGCTTGCCTATGCTTTTAACATGTATGTATATTTTAACGAAAATGTATGCATGTATTTCTTTTAATATCTTTTGATTAAGTCCATGAACACATATATTTCTAGATAGGAGTATGTTTGGAATTGCACAAATTGCTTCAAATAACTAGGCTACAACTTTCAGTAAAAAATGCTTAGTTGCCATAAGAGCACATGTTAGGAATTTAATTTTCATTTATCATTTTTTGCGTTTATATTCGTCAGCCTACTCTGAAATTTTGAGGGGTAGTGTATTGTAACTCAATAAATGATTCCTCAAGATTTCATGCCATTCTGTTCATAATAATTTCATGAAAGTACCACCTTAACCTATACATCATCATTACAAACCCAACAGAGGCACTTCAAACCAGATAAGAATCCACCATCATGAAATTCCATATTCATGAGTCAAAGGGTTGAAACGTTCAAACCAGTTTGCGTACACGTTGTCTTAATACTTTAACCCAAACAAGTAGGTATCTTATTCCATGAAATCAATTACAAAAAATCGAGTATCGTTGCTTTGACAATACTAATCCAGTTAAAAAGAAAAAAAAAAAATGTGCCCACAAGAATTGCCGATAAATCAAGCAAGACAGGGCAAATAAGGCGCCGAGCAACGATATATAGCTCGGAATCGTGTACACGCGCAGTCACAGAGCGCGTTAAACGCGCGCCATAATTTTCACCCGAGAACAACAACAACAGGAACAACAGCAGACACCCGCACACGCCAAACTACGGGGTTCGTAAATCACGGGCTCCCGAACAATTGTATAACATGCGACGCGCAAAGAAAACAAAAAACAGCAGTAAAACAAAGAGCATACGTCAACCGCAAAACCGGTCAAACGCTCTCGCGTTTGGTATTATCGAAGAGAGCCGCGCAGCTCAACCTGAACCGTCTCTCCCTTCCTCCTTTCCCATCCCAGATTGGAATACCACATGTATACTTGTAAAGTGAAGAAGCCAAAGCGAGAAGAAAAACTGGGGTCGCGAAGAAAGGCGCGCGCGTGCAACTTTATCCCGGAAAGTGAAGGAGGAAATCACAATGCCGCCGAGAGAGAAATCCCGCACTACCGGAGTTTCCAGTTTTCACGGCTGCCCCTCGGTTTCTCGTCTCTATTTTAACCTCAGCTCATTGTTACATAGTCGCGAAAACGCGTCCCCATAATATCCGCCATGGGATTAATAGACGCGAAATTGCGTTCATTTACCCGTTACTCGAGACGATTAAGGACGAACGTAATTCATCGTACGGGCTTTTGAATCTCCACGCGGAATCATTAGCATGTAAAGTATATCCTTTAACGAGTAATTGGCTCTCTCGTACAGATGCTTATCTCCGGGGGTCCGCGAAAGTGTCCGCGAACGAGATAAAACTTTTTGTCGGCGCGTTTCTGCTAATTGCGCTTCTTTGAGAAAATCCTGTACACGCCAGAGAAGATCAAAACGGATAAGGATTTTTCCTTTGGATTTTCCTTCATCCAAGTAAAAACTAACTTTCCACATCAAGCAATCAACCCTAATTGTATTCATATAAAATAGACTCCACCTTCTAAAAATCATCGAAAGATGTTCAAATTCAATGAACCAACAACGTTGAACATTCGAAATCCGATGATTCACCTATCGTTACTCAACCGCAAAAGAGTATACAATTATTTGCGGGGAAAAGCGTATTCTCCCGCATACCCTCAATTAATTTACATACACACATGGTACAAGAGATAAAAACCGAAGCACCGAGTGGGGGTTGGACAAAAAAGAATTCGCACGTCCGCGAGAGAACCCCGACCGCGACGCAGCGTGAGGGGGCTACCTTGCGTTGCATTATAGTATAGTAGTCGGCCGGTTGATGCAAAAAACAACGACCACGAAAAGGACAACGGAGGATGGAAAGAGAAGCCGATCTTGCACATGCAAAGAAGAGAGAGAGAGAAGGAGGGACTCGTCTCGTCTTTCGAGTAAGACGCGACGGGCTGAAAAGGAGGAAGAGGAGGGTGTACCTACAGAAACCGCGTTCTCGTGTGTATGCGTGTATCGCACGAGAGAAAAATCCTCGAGCCTCTCTTGTAGGATAAAGAGAGAGAGAGAGAGAGAGAGAGAGAACACGTTTCTGTGGAGAAAGAAAAGAGCAGCCCCACGAGGTGGTACGGAGAGGAAGAGAGAGAGAGAGAGAGATAAGCCGGGGGAGACAGGGCCGAGGATAAGGATGAAAGAGAGAGATAGAGGGAGGATGGCAGAAACTGGGCTTTGCGGTACATAAATTACTCGAATCCTTTTTTTTCTTCCTCCCTTCCCGCCCCCCTCTCTCTCTCTCTCTCTCTTTCTTCTCTCGAGAGATAAATGAATGCACGTATAAATGCATACATATATGCCATACCGATCTAACAAATTGAGAAAGTTAGTCGATGCCCGCGAGGCCTTGGTGGGATAGACCGCGTGTTTATTTATTTTACATGGGCAAAGAGTTCGACAATCCGATTGATGGGACTATTAATTCCTGCGGTATTTAGGTGGATGGTCAACCGATCGGAATTGATGTCGATTGTCGTGTAAGCTCTGAGTTACGAGGACTGTTGCTTCAAATTTGTATTGATGAAGGAGTTGAAAATATACCTGTCTTGGGTAATTGCTGTTTTACAGTACACGAATGATTTTTATTCCTTGAATTTTAACGGAACAAATTGAATAACTTTGCTCATTCGTGTCAAGAAGCTCCAAACGTCGTTTGGTCCTGAATTTTAGTCATGACTTCAAAGTGATTTCAAACTCTGGAAAGCTATGTACTATTTTTTAAAAGGATTCTTAACTGTAGAAATTTCTGCCTCAGAATTATCATCAGCACTGGAATGGTTAGTCAAAACGACCCTACATTAAAATACAATTAACTGATTTTTTACTTGCATGATTATAAAATATTTTAAATCAAAGGATTATTATTGAACAATCGATTTTAAGCGACCAACAGTGAATACATATAACAAAGATTTGAAGTCTTTCAAACTTATTTAAAAGCTGAAAGCTGTTTGAAGTCACAAAAAAAGTCTCTAAAACACTTGGAAAGATATTGATAGTCATTCAAAAGACTTTAAAAGAAAATGATCCAAATCTTTTGATGGCTTTCGAAGTCCTTAAAAAAACTTTTGAAGTACACATTAAATCACAAATTTAATACGCTTCATAACCAAAGAGCAGCTCATACAGCGGCAATCGTCCACGAAATCTAAAAGATCATCTTTTGATAACACCAGTGAAACAAAACGAGGTGCGCGTAACATAATACAGACTCGTACAACTGAAGAATTTTGCTTTCGATATTTTACGAACGTCCAACTAGTTTGCGACTCGAGCAGTCAACTTTAAAAGGATCGAGATTAAAAAAAAAAAAGGAGTCTCCGGAGCAGAGAGTGACGTCGAGAAAAATGTTATCCAATAGCAGCAGCAGTAGCTCGGATGACGAGTTGCTTTGAAAGACGTAATGAAACGCGACCCTTTCCCTCTGTGTTCTTCTTATGTTTTTAAAGCTTTTTTTTTGTACAGCAGCTCATTCTTCGTTTCTAGGCTTTTGCAATTATATGTAGAACATGTTGTTATTTTCAAAGATCAAAGGTTTACGAGAAAAAAAAAAAATAATAAAAAATAAAAAATTAACATGAGTTCGCTGACCGCTGAAAATAGATCTTCGTTCTACATAACTATGGTGTAAAATTCCAAGTAAAGCAACGTGCTGATAAAACGACTATTGGACTATTGAAGTGTCACATCATTTCACCTGTTTACGGCTTTTACGGACGATAAACAAATCCATCGTAAAACAAAATAACTACAAGACAATATACGGCTCAAGAAGACGTGTCAGACATCCACAGTTAAGTCGCTTTCTAAAACGCTGACTGGCCACTCGATCGTGACTTTTAACAGTCAGCCGAAAATTTTATTGGCACATAGTCATACGAGACTTCAGTACTAAAATATGCTAAAGCGAAAAAAAATTGACTTTCAAAATCTACTTTTTTTTTGTTTACTCAGCTCATTTGCCGAGAAAGCTGTATGTGCAGTTACGCTTTTTTTTAAGAGTACCACAACAGTATGAGCTTCGAAAAGTCATTTAAAGCGACAGACTTCACATCCTTAAAGAATTGTTGCTTTCTTATGGTCCTTATAACTTGGACATTCTTTCTGTAGTAAAATAAATCTTGGAGGATAATGTGAAACGAAAAATAATTAATTAATGTCACAAATAATTATCGTAATAAATAATTCATGTCATTCTTTAAATAAAATAAATACATTTACTATACTGATGTAAAAAATTAAATCTATATTTTTGGGATTTTATAAGTTGTAAGTATAAACTCTAAATTTTTGTTTATTTTTTTCCAACATATAAATTTATCAAATTTGATCAACATTGCTCTTATAAAAGTTAAAAAATACTGTTATTTTTTAATAGTTCCACTTTAATTTTAACAACTGGTGTATAATATTTTGTAACAATTTTTAAATACACTTTAAAAAAAAAACGTATTATTTAGGTTAAAAAATAAAAAACAAGCTCTAAGAAATGTTGTTAAATTTTTTCAATTTTTCTGATTTACTGATTTGGTAACAAATATTTTGTGAAACAATTAAGTAATGGTGCTTTAATACTTAGAACTCTTAAAAATCACCTACTTCTTCAGTTTAAAAAAATTTGTGCGTCGACAAACATCCATTTTTATATATTTTAAGTAAAGTTATAGGTTACTTGTGGTATATGTGTACTTTTATCTTTAATTACAACATACACGACAGACATGCAGCACCATCAAGCCAACGTTTTAAGTACTTACTATGCATAAATAAATCACAAAGTTCACGATGGAGGTACAGACGATCTCACGAAATCTTGATTCCGCGCGAAAAGCAAGACAATACGAAGGAGACACTTCTCGCATCTCTCGTCGACTTCTGCATTATCGCCCGTGATTTTCCACTTGTCCGTTCTCCCCTTCCTGATACGTCACAACACCGCCAAACTTAACGAACCTCGGCTCCTATCCCCGTCGCATCCTCGCACCATCACGGAAATAAATAACCGGGGACCAGCGAGCGACGAGAGCAGCTTCAGGCGGCAAGTCAAATTTATCCGAGCTACCATCAACGACCCAACTTTTCTCAGAAAACACACTTCACCCTTCCACCGTTTCATGCCATTTTTTCTCTTTTTCTTTTCTTTTTTTTAATTTTTCAATTTTAACTTTTTTTGTTTTTCTTTGGCAAAAATTATTCGGGTTATTTACGATTTGACATATGACGTGGCTGTAATTCAATTAATAAGTGACTACGTCCATGTAGGTGTGCTTTATCAAACTTCAAATTTAATTGTGAAGAACACCTGCTACTATGCAGTGTTTCTAGTACTGATGTTTTATTAATGCGTCTAGGTTCAGAATAGATGAGAGGAATATTTTGGTACATTGATGAACTATTCCACTATGGAAGTTGCAGCTTCATCTGCATGATCATCGAGAAATTCCTGGTGTACCTGTAATTGAATCGTACTTTTTTTCGACGATTAGTTTTGCTTATAAATATATTATGTCTGCTGTAAAAAAAATCTAATGAAATTACGTGTGAAATATTTCAACTTAATTTATAGTTGGTTACAATAATTTTGTTGTATCAATTGAATTGCATTAATCAGAATTTTTTTTTTTAAACTGTAATGTGAATTCAGTGGTCCTTACTCAATTGTTTTTGTTGTGGTTATTTTATTCGAAAATTGTTGTAAAAATACCTGAATTTTATTGATCTAATCTACGTATTCAGTAGGGAACAAAAATATAACAAATAAAATCAACATCATGTTCCAATTTAACTTATTCGAACTATCCACGCCTAAAAATGATGTGCGCTTTAAAAAAAGTTGGTCGTCAAATACACATACACATCGTTGCTTTCCGCTCTGAGATGTAATATTTTTGAGGTATTTTTGGCATCACTAACATCGTCGGCATCATCGCCACCAGCAGATATGGTATTTTAAATTTACTTTAGCGGAAAATAAATGGTCCTCGTAAGTAAGCTTATATTTTGGTTAAAACTTTTAAACTAGCTAAACTAAAAATACGATTCCTGCATTTGGTCCTCTTACGCATTATACATGTATTAACGTGGAGGTAAGCTTTTGAAAATATTTAAATTGCTGCAAAAAAATCCTTACAATTACGACGAAAATACAATGAAAACGTATGTACACGAAATTTTCGACTTCACACAACACAAGCCCTCGATAGCCACTCGATGAGATACGCATATATATTCCGTTCCTGCACGTAATTTTAACTTTCGGGTCAGCCACACGTCTTCTTCCACGAACGAAAATTATGAACGTGAACCCGCCTCTGCAATCATCGACTCAAATGACCGGTTGCACGTCGATTCAGTGCTCATCTCATAGCGTCTTAATAAATAGCCGGCTGAATGGGCTCAATCAAGAGCTATTGTATTTTTTTTTTTTTTTTTCAACAAAATTTATATCTTACCTTAGTCTTTTAAACACAGGAATTAAATCATTATCAAAGACCATAAATTTACGAATTATTTTTTTACTAGAACTAAAATCAACGCATTGTACCACAAGAATTATAATTTTTTAATGAAGTAAAAATCAGTAACTAACTTTATTATTTTCAACGAACACTTTAGTCTCAAGATTGGAATCACTGATGGATTTTTTTGTGTGTAAAAATCAATATTATGGAGTGTAATGCCAATCGCAATGGACTATCTCTCCCAGATCTTTTCAAATGTAAATTTATGTTCTTAGGGAATACCTGTTTTCCGTTGACTAACAGTATTACTTTGTTGTGATAATAAAAGCTTTGATCGTGTTGTGTGTTTTAGTAGTGAGACCATAATGTGAGCTCCCGAAAGATCTAATCTCAAGGCTTATCCAATTTACCTTAGAGGTAAATATGTTGGACATGCCCATTTGTTTTGAACGATGTTGACTAGCCAGCAAGTTATCACGATGTAATCTTCATGCATTCTCTTCTTCCATTTCTTCTAGTTTCTTCTTCCATTCTTTCATTTTTTTCTTTGCGAGTATACTATGTTGGGAACCACAAAATTACCTTAATATACCCGCGTGAGCACAACTCTTGTGATGGGTGTACTAACACCCAGATGTAGATAAGCAGTGAGAAGAAAGAGCAAGAAAAACTGGAAATATCATTAGAATTTTTCCACGTCTTTCTAAATTATCGAAAGCAAGGGCTGGAATAAAACGTTCTACCTGTTACATAAATTACCATTTTTATAACTGAATATATCTTAGAGTGACTGTATTGATGTATCGTTAGTATTAGAATACCGATTGTAATTTTGGATGTTTATTAACTCTTGTAAATCAGGCAATAACGACGAGCAAATAATTTCTCACTTGCTTTTCCAACAGACTTGGATAATTCCATGCCCAAATTACTATCTTTGACTGGGTTAATAAAGTAGGAACAGAAAGCTTATTTTTTCATACGTCTGTGACAGTTGTAAGTGATGTCAAAAAAACACTTGGATTAAATTGGGTAAAAGATAATACACTAAGAAAAATATTTCTGAACCGAGAGAAATAGAAAAAACTTCACGTACTTGCATGGCATTTTGTCGCCCTTGTTATACGAGAATATACCAAATATAGCTCGACCAATCAAAGAGGTATAGTTAGTTTGGATCGCGTGATTGTTCGCACGTGGAAAATTCCGTACAAGATGTAAGGCAAACATCAATGTATGGGAATATTCTTAGTTCATATTAAAAGTAAACCTGATTGATAAAAACATACTTATCAATTAAACAATTGAAAAATTCACTGAGTGAAAACAATGGGACAATTTAGAACTGGTTCAATAGAAATGTACTGCACCTAAGTTGAAGTCCAGATCTTTCATTTCCAGTTAAACATTCGATCATTAAACAAATTATAATTCCATCTACCAAGCGGAGTGTGAACTTAACCTTTTCCGATACCAATGACGTATTATCATCCTTTTTCATTAATCTACGCGTACCTCCATGCGTTCATGTACACTCCCACGATATCTCTTGCCTCGAGCGCAACGATAAAAAAAAGGTCCGTACGCATTCCCGTGTGCGTCGTTTATTCCCTTCTTCCTTCACTTCACTTTCACTCAAAGAGTTTCTGAATGACTCCCTTTTGATGTCCCCCTCCCTTTTTCGTAACGAGAAAAAGAAGGGGAAAAAAGGACGATTCCACTGCCCACACCGGTTTTTTCCATGCTCTCCTACCTCGTTGTCAAGGTGAAGAAGGAGAAAAAAGTAATAATAATCCAGTCCATCCCGCAGTCTGGTGTGGGTCCTCTTGTTCGCCATGCGATGTAATGAAACCGACAATTTGATGCTTAATTTAAATCTCCTGTAATTCCATCACGCGTGGACTCTCGAGTATACACTTAGCTAATTCATTACAGGCTTTCACCCTTGTGGTTTTATCTATGTAACCGCGTGAGTGTGTGTTTCGTGGTTTGTCAAATGTGACCGTGTGTTGCGGATACATTCTTATTTATTTTTGCTTGTCTGTTCATCAGCGGTTTTCCATGTCATGGTGATGGGGCCGCGAAAGCTGGATTTTTTTTACACTTGGTGGCTGAGTTTTTATTATTCATACATTGTTTGAGTGACATTGCAACAAGATTATCCTTTTTGAACATCATAGCCAGAGATTAATGTTACATGTTCAACGAAGCACATCGAATTACATGTTATTTATAAGTAATGCGATGATTTTTTGTTAAAATTTCAATAAACCCAAAGTTCTCAAAGCCCAAATCCTTACCAACTCATTCGATTTTCCTGATAGACGCGTAAGGCAATCCAGAATTAGCACCCAAGCAACATGTAATTAGCAAGTCATTACACTTATTAAGCTCCTCTGGGCCCCTTTCTCCACTGCAAACCGCTAACTCCAGACACGTGCTGGTCTCCTCACAGTCTTGCGAGTGTAGGTAATTTCATCTTGGAAAAAGGAGTACAAACAATCGCAGTGTTAAGACAAGTCGTCTGTATATATGTGTGCAAACGTCATCTTTTTTCAGAGATCGATATTCCGATGCTGAGACCCTAAGACTTCCGAAATCAAGAAGAAGAAGCTTGGGCTGGCAGCGAGCCAGGGATTAGCATAGAGAGAGACTTATTTGAACTCGCCTCTGACTCATCGACGATGCATCTGTATTTTGCATAAGTTTCCGTTGATCCATATAGTTATATTACCACCAATTCCTGTTCTGGTTCACACTTCGAAGCATCTCGATTACCGTGATTTTTTTCATTTACGGATTAGCTAATACAAACGTTCGCAGGATGCAATTGGTTTTGCGTTAAAGTATCATTATTTCATGGAACTTCAAGTGCTAGCGCAAACATATTCGCTTGAAACTTTATGTCTTTAGACTCATAAGGACATGATACATGTATGAGAAGTGTCTTTACTACTTTTGTTCGAACATTACAAAACTAATGTACATTCACGCAAATAACGCATCGGTACAGAGGTTCTTGAAACCCACGGGTGCATCGCAACATTAACCACACATCAACATGGGCTATCGAAAGTACACCCTCGAAAAACGGCTCGTCTTTTGCGCTCGTGCATACGCGTGTAAGCCGTTCCTTGTACCGCGTGTAAACGCACGCCACATGCTATCTGGTTCTGCATTTAGGTTTCTCGCGAGAGAGAGAGAGAGAGAGAGAGAAAGAGAGTGCGCTGCTGCATGGGAGTTCAACGCACCGCGAGGCGCGGAGTTAATTTCTACTCCCCTAAGAACACCAAAGAAAGAGACCCGCGGGGGGCCCCCTGCGATAAAGGCACAAGCAATCAGGGTTTGAGTGTGTTGGGTTATTGGTGTGGATACGTAGTGGGTCTTCTTCTGGAATTGTTTTTTAGATTGAGATTACTGCTCGGTGATGCAGGTTGGTTGGATAATTTTTTTTTTTTATCAACAGCTGTACTGGTAAAGTTTGGATGATTGCCTATTCGAATTGCTTCTCAGGGTAATTATTCGCAAGGGACAGTTTTAGGATTGAATAGATACAATCCGTACATTATTTTTAACAAGGAGACTGTAAGGGTTGGGGATCTCGAATTCAGATGGAACTCTATATGCTGAAATGTAACAAAAGTTAGGATTACATTTCAAATATCCATTGATTCTTCAAGGCATGCATAAAGTATTTTAGGTACCTGTTGAATCAATATTAGAAAACTCTAACATTAATTCTCGCATGTTAAAACTGATATTGAATCTTATACATGATAAGTCTTAAGCAGTTGAGCAAACATACATTATCAATCATTGCTCGGATTCTTCATTGAAAGTTAGACAAATAATATTTAATAATGCCTTAACATTTTACGAGAACTAAAAAACTCACCACGAAACTTTTCTCCCAAAAAAATATGATACATGATTGTGACTATTCATCAATGACATGTTCGGATTATCACGAGAAAAAATACAAAAAAACTAACGTAAAAAAAAGACTCACGCCAAACTTCACTTGCCATCGAATTACACTCACCATGTGACATGTAATCCACTAGCACAATCATAATGCAACGTGGTATTGCTATAATGAGGAATAATCTATTGACGAGCGCTCAATGGACTACAAACGATGGCACAGTGTGGCCAGTGATTCCAGAATACTGATTATACTCTCGCCTTTACATCTCCAAGAGCAACCAGCGCTGGCATAATAACACGCACGTATCTAGAGTTCAGAAATAAAGATGCTCGTTATAATTACGTGATGTCAGCGTCGGAAAAGCACACCGATGCCGCCGAGCCAATGTACCAAAGTATATATGTACGTGAGCGTCACTGGGCACCCGAGAGAGGATATACGACATTTGGCATCTGTTGCTAGCTTATAAGCGGACGTTAGCGCGTGAGATGACCCTGGTGTGTTTTAGGCATCGCCGGCTGTATTAGTCTCTCGCGTCCGCGATTAATGAAGAATAGACATCATGGAGAGGAGACGAGGTGGTGCGAATACGAGAAAAACCTTCATCGAGACGTTTACGGTTCTCAAGAAGAGCTGTCATGCTCATACAAATTCTTTGCTTGAGATAATCGTGTGCTGTGTTGGGATGATTAACTATCGTTATCGATCACAAAGTTCTTTTATTTGTATTTTTTGAAATCTAATAAGTTGCGGTTCTTTGTTTGATTGGAGTATTGTTCCTAAGTTATGTTTTTTTTCATTACTAATTCAACTTCCTTGTCAAGTTTATTGCCTCAAGTTCTCGACGGTTAAAAAGTAAATGTATCTTATACCTGCGTTGGACAACTGTGTGTATGCATCAAACTTTGTAATGATAAATTTTTTAATTATTTTTGATCCAGGATATCATTTTGAATATAAAAGTTCTTTTAAACATGCAGTAGTAATAGAACGAGGAAGATTGGCCTTGGAAAGCTCTCAAATGAATTAAAATTTTCAAACGCAGCGATACACTTCGTAGATATGGTAACCAGTAGTCACTTAACGTCAATATTTTATAACTATCCAAAAATAAATTTATTTTTGCGCACGAGTACAAAATATCAAATGAAATTTCTATAATTGATGATTCATAAAAAAATCTATCTATATTGCTGCACCTGTCTTTATAAAACTCATCACATCGTGATCATTGAGTGTTTCTGCCAAACCACGTAACTTACGATCAGTTCCAACCCTTGTTGGATCAATAGCTCGATACTTTCTCTAACTTTTTAATTCATTTCTAGTTTTTGTTAAGCCTCCATATTTAACCACTGACTCATCCACATTACAAAAACCCCCCAACCCTTGAAAGTATCCTCCTACATTGGAACTTAGACCAAAGAAGTCCAACGCGCTGAGGTCGGCGAACCAGGTACATCAGCCGTGACTTTATAAACAAACACAAGCGCCTCGAAAATAGCAGCCGGCGACGCGTCCGAGTGCATTGTGCTGACTTCTCTCGCTTTGCTGGCTTGACTACGCGCCCACGCACATTGGAAAAGAATGGGAGGCTTTAACGTCTCAGAAAGCTAAACCCTTTTGATTATTTGGATCGCTTGTTCGAGATGAATAGTACAATGCGGGAAACATAGTTTGTGTAGAAATGCATCGTTTTTGGGTGTTTCTGTAAAGACGAGGGTTAGTTTGGTTACTTGAGGTGGTTTGCGATTTGCTTATTTATTGCGTGAAACCGATTATTTGAATACTTTGTAACGAAGCATTTTCTGATGGCACCACGTCGTTACAGATTTGAAAAGTAAACATGAGTCTAAGCAATTACTACAGTAATCCATTGTTTGTTAATGCGAGTGTGAAGTTGGTGAAGTAGAATTTAAGTAATACTTCGTGGAATGTAGTTACTTACCCCCAAACTTAAAGAAATTACTTTAAATATGGTCTTATAAATCTTTGTAATATTGATACCACACTTTCTGGTCAATTGCTCATTGCTTATAAATGAGCTACAGACGCTACACTTAGATTCAAACTTAGTTAAATATAATTGAAGTACTCGACCGCAGCGGCTCGACTACAACGATTAATCGAAATATGAATGATACAAGTAGGACATGAGCTTAGAGGTGTGATGTCGAGATATTGAGGGCCTATGAAGTCATTGTAAAAGTGACTTCTTTTATTTTTAGGGTGAAAAAAATTATACCTTGAAATACTATCAAAATTTTGTTCGTGAATGGTCAGACACTCTTCTTGTGAATACATATCTAGAATGCAAACAAAACTACAGACACATGATAGGGATAGGTAAGCGTTGTCAAGCAAATAAAAAAATAAAGAGTAAAAGAACTCTTAAAATTTAAAATTTTTATTAATTTAACAAGATACCAAAATGTGAAAATAAACACTAGACGTTGATGTATTTAATTATATCCTGATTTCTTGTTTTTTCAGAGCGGAGACTTGCTGCGTCTAAAAATTTTAGATATACAACCAGAACTAACGAAATTGGGTTCTTCTCCACAAGAGGCAACGAAACTTTTGGATGCTCACAATGAAGTACTCATTCGTCTGCAGGTAAACACGAGAAAATGTTATTTAAGATTCAATACCTTTTTTTCAATTCATATTTGACTTTACGATGCACGTGACAAACCATTTTTTTAATTGCTTCTCATAATTTTCTAATAAACATTTCACTCTGTTCATTGAATTTTTTTTATACATTGTCATCATTCAAGAAATGTAAGTATAAGTCTACATACTTACATTTATAATAATACCACAAGTTCATATCTCTATCACCCCACAAATACAAAAAACCAAGTAAAAGGGCTGCAGGGCTATCAATTCCTATTTTACATAGCGAACAATTTTTTTTTCTCTTATTTTTTCAGAGCAAACAAAGTCCGGTCGAAGAATTACTCAAACAGGCTGATCAAGTCATATCGACGCAAAAACCAAAGGCTGAAGTGTACAAAGCAATGGCCGAAACTCTTGCCAGTGCCTGGAAAGATGTGAACGATTTATTGGAACGGCGAAAACAAATTTTAGAGCGAAATGTTTACTTTCAATGGTGCATATTTTTAAAACACTTTAATTTAACTATCAAAGAAATAATTTCTGTTAAATACTCAATAAAATAAAAGTTTAAGTAGTATTGAACAGTGATAAAATATTCACAGTCGAGCGTCAGAGTGCAGAGAAAGTATGCAGACGTTGGAGATGGCTTGCAACGACACATTATTACCGATCGAAATCGAAGCTGTAAAAAATGTATTGAAAAAAATTCACGAATTGAGGAAAACGATGCTGGAAAATTTAATGTGTGCTCTGAAAAATGGCAAAGAATTGTTGGACGATATTCGTGAAATCGTTAAAGAAGGAACACTCGATTCCAGGCCTGACAGAATAAAGACCGATGCTGAAAGTGGTAAATACGAACACCATTTTAACAAAATCTATATACTTTTTTTGTAATAATAAAAAAACGAAGTTGAAGATTTTATTCTTGATTCAGTGAACCGAAAAATCTAGTTTTCATTAATAAATAAACATAAATAAACGGGATTGTTAGAGTTATTCGTTGTGTAGTTATGGGGTTATTGGCTATAAAGTTGTGGGATTATACTTTGTAGGTTAATAACCCTTGTGAAAAAATTAATTGAATATAATAGAGGTGATGAGGCTCCGTTGATCGTGAGTTCCGATTTAGCAACCCTAAGGAATAAAACTTTTTGATATGATTAACGATCATCAGTAGAAAATACGTAAAATACACTTAAATGGTACATGAGCATTGACTTTAATCGATAAACGAAATTGTGTTACTATAACTATGTTTTATTTCTTAAAACAACCAATTTATTCATTTCAACTGATACAAAACGTTTTCTCTGGTACTCTAGCTTACCACGATATGTGTTTCAAATCCAATTTCAACGAGTTACTTGTCACCTTTAAACCTCACTACCACATTAGAGCCAAACAAGATGCTAAGCAAATTATAATCTTCACGTTTATCAAATCGCACCTCTTCACTAACCGGACGAATCGCACCTCTTTCCAGCGATGCACAAGGTAGAGGCTTGGCTGGAGGAGCTGCACGACAAGCGCCGGCTGATCGAGTTATCGTTCCGCAGCCGTAAGACCCAACTCGAGCAGTGCTTGGCTCTGGCGCTTCTGGCCACTGATCTCCGGGAGCTCGAGGACATCCTCACCGTTCGTGCAAACGCGCTGTCCAGCAGCAGCAACCATCTGGGCGACTCGACGGCTAGTGCCGAGATCCTTTGCTACGAGCTCCAAAAGTTACAGATTGAGGCTAAGGTAGGTTTTTTTTAATGATTACTTGGAAAGTTATTTTCAGGATTACAAATAGGATCGATTTATTGATCAATTAATTTTTTACTATTCTATTTGGGTAATCAGGGGCAGGTTCTGTGTAGGAATGGTCACTTACTGAGTATCATTTGTATTAATATTTTAGGGAAATGTTGATCCAAAAAAAATTAATAATTATAATGCTATCCAATGTTGCGTGTTATTGGTTCGAAAGGTATTCGATCTTTCTTTGGAAAATATTTTCCGTGGAGTATGTTTATGGAGTCTCATCATGCTTATCTCAAAAAAATTTAAATAAGCAGACAACCACTGTATTCAAATATTAAGCAATTAGCAAGTATATACATGTTTTGTTGTTCAAAACAGAGGATCACAACAAAGCCACCGCGCGTGTCACTGGTTTATACCCAGCGACAATGAGTTCAATGTGTACAGTCTTCATTTTTTTTTCCACCAAACAATACAGGCCATTACGTTGTATTTTTTTCGAACCTTCTATTATTCTTCGTTTTTTAAGCCTTCGTACTGAGATTATGCACGTGCAAGCTTCTTTACTCATGATGTCACGATAACGCTACTTTTAGCACAGTGACATCATTTGATTTACGATTTACGACAGCTGTGACACTGCCGATTTTAGAGTGATTTAAAAAAGATTCATGTCAAACGTACAAATTTGCGATTTTTCATAGAGCACGATCATATTTAGAATTAGTTTTCCATTTTTGCCAAACGCAATAAGCATAGCTCACAATGCGTGTACGTTCAAGGACATTTCAATTTCAAAGTAAAATCACGTCTATGTACACAAAATTTTTTGTATCAGCAAAAACCGGTCACAACGTAATCGTTACCGTTAAAAAGCTAATTATCTCCCCTCCATTTTTTTCCCGTCAGTTCAGTGAGCTAATAAATCTCGTTAATCGCAGGACTTCCAGGACAGGGCTATCAAAATAACGAAACAGACGGAGCAGCTGGTGTCTTCGGGCCATTTTGCAGGAGAACAGGCAACCGAGCAGGCCTACGCGGTCCTCAGCGTCGCCGCGGATTACGTAAACGATCTCGACCAGTACGAGTTGTTGCTGAATCGCGCCCTTGCCTTTTTCGAGAGCGCGCGAAAGGTAAGTTTATTTGGCACTGTTACAGTCGATACGGCTAAGATGATAATCGATGGAACTAGATTATTGGTTTACTAATTTGAAGTTTGTATCTTTAAGATTTATTGCATCTTTAGAATTTTAATAAGTTACAGTAATTTAGTAAGAATTAAGTAATTTACTTTGTATATTGTTATGACAAACCGAATAATTTTGCTACGTCGGAGTCTGTTTAACCTTCGCTCACATTTACACTTCACTCACGGTTGGCAACTCCTTTATATTTGTTCCCAAAATTTTCAGTTTTTGTTAAGAAACTTTAATGATCTTTAGGTTTGGAAATAGATCGCGTTACCTGCAGTTATAATTTGTACACTTACAATGATTACGAAGTTACTTATTGTCAGGTATTATTTTTTATTGGCATGTAGATCTCGGTTACTACAAAAAATGTCTCTATAAAAATAAAGTCGCAAAGTGCAGAGTTGTCCACCATGTAATCGATAGTGAAATTTAATCAAATACTCATAATTCCGTAGTCCCACGATGGATATTCATAAAATTAACGCACCTCACTCGCGACAATGACAATCAAACGATTTGTTTCAAGGCATTCACCAAACTCGATCAGCTTGAGATCCAGCTGGCAACAACGGAGCATCCGTCACGTTCTTCAGGACTCGCACGACTTCACGCAGAGTCGGCCAAGACCTTGGAAGACGTAACAGTCGCACCTATCGCTGAGGGTCACGCCCTTCTGGAGACCACGGGTAGAGAAGCACCTGGCAGCGAGGTAAGATTGTTCGTTCGTCGTTTTGAATTTTTTCGATGGACATATCAATGAGACAGATACGTGTAATTGTTTGCGGAAATTGCCGTGGACACGCAATTGTTACGATTAATTTGGGTGTGCTCATTGGATCGTTGAATGGTTACGTTACTGCAAGTACTAGTGCGAACGTTGACCATAATATAAGAGTTTTCCAATTGTGATGTATGTATACGAGTATTGATCACTTAAAAATTTTGTTCTTGTTTTTTCTAAGTCTTTTTCGTTATTTTTAAGAATGGGGGTACCAAAATTTTTTAATTTTAAAGATTTATTCTAATTGTACCCTAGTTGTTCTTCTGCTCCTCGAAAGTTTATTTAATAAGACTGGAATAATTTATTTAATGCATAATACCAACTCCTCCTTTTTGGTAGATATAGAGTTACATATTCAAACTAAAAAAAAAAAGTTTGTCAATTATAAATTATGTTTGTATACTTGAATGATTGAAATAGCACAAATAAAGTTGTAATAGTGTGATCGACTTTTTTTTTTAATACTTAATTTATGAACTTTACAACTTGATTCATTGATACTATTTCGAAATCTGTATTTACATTTTTTAGGGAGTGAGACGCACAGTTGAGGATATCGAAGACAGAAAAATCCGACTGCTCGAACGCTGCACAGCTCATCGAGAAGAGAATGTGCGAGTCTCACGTTGTCTCAGCGATTTTCTGGATAAATTCGAAGAGTTATCAAATTGGCTCTCCGACACCATTGAGAGTTTCTTGAGGAGACATCAGGATATGGGCAGTGATTCATCATCAGCTAGAGATTTTTCCAGGGTAAGCCGTAACTACTTGGAATTACCGTAGACACAATCTTTTACCCTTTAGTTGAAATTATTTTTGGGAATAGGAATTACTTACTAATGGACCCAAATAAACCCGAAAAAAATTTAGAATTCAAAAAAGCAAATAAATCTAATAGATTATTTATCGAAAATCCAAGTAAACAGTTTACTGTTTGAGATCCATATTTTGGTAATAAAGACATACGTAAAATTGGGAGAGGTTCTAAGTCATTTGGCTAATGCTTCGCGTCATTAATTTCCACGTATTTCAATATAATGTTATCACTGATGTCGAGAAAAACTTTGCAACAAAGAATGAAGTGAAAAATCTGGCTTGTTTTAGTTTGAAAGAAAATGACCCGAAGCAGTTAATACTTTGATGTCTGAAAAACTGTAAATAATCGAGGACTTTTGTGTTATCCACAGCTCCACGTGGAATTATTGGAAGAGCTAGATAAACGCGCAGAGGAAGTTTATCAGCTCGATCGCAAAGTCGTACCTAGTGAAGTTCTGGAACACTTACAAGAATCCGAGAGGGCTGACGTGTTCGATAAAATCGAGGCTCTGAGAAGTTCTTGGATCATGTCACGAAACGCATTACAAGCCAGGCTGCAGCTGGCAGCGATGTACGTTGACTTCCATGAATCCGCAACTGATCTTGAAAACGAGTTGGACGAGATAGAAGTAGATTTGAAGAGCAACATCGATGACATGAGCGACGACAGGATGAAAGAGTTGGAGAGGAAGTGGTCCACGTTGCAGCCTCGTTACTCGAATCTCACTTGTACCGGGAAAAAGTTCCTGGATGAAAGTGCAAAGGTAATTTATCTCGAAGTTGTGGTATTAATTGTCAATACCACTATTTCATTAAATTTCCTTACAGATTGTCGATTCTTATCTCTACCTACCGCAAGCGTGTCAATGCATAGAATCAATCATTGAGAAGTTCAAAAATCGTCAGTTCAACGTTACCCAAAAATATGAGAGCTTAATAACAACGGCCACTATAAAGAAGGAACTTCGAATAGAACAAGAAAAGCGACTGGAAGAGAGCACTAGGGTAATTTATTGTATAGTGTTTTGGACACTAAACAAAATATTATTAATTCATCTTAATTTGTAGACGATACAACGGGTCTCAGAGTTCAAAGAACAAATTTACCCTGTAATTACATGTGAATCAGCGAAGCCACAAGATATTTTTAAAAATCTTGAAAACTCGAGGGTAAAAATTCTTCCTGAACTCAGTAATGCTGTTACTGAACTGAATGCTAAAATGAAGAGCATAGAGGGTTTTGGTTTGAAAGGTATGTAAAATATTGCATCTAGAACTCTTAGGTTTTCAAATGACTCGAATCACGATTTTATTTTTCGAACCCCATTGCAGACGATCAATTTAGTGTAGGAATCAAGAAAAAATTAACTCAAGTCTCTGAAAGACTCCAATCGACTGCATCAGATTACAAAAGTCTCCTCGATGATCTCATCTCTGTATTTGAGAAACTTTCGCAGGTGATTTATGTACAAGAATCTAATTTTTTTTTTAATTTAATCGATGTAAAATTATTAATTTGATTAAATTTTATTGAGTAGGTAGAAAATGAAATAGAAACGAAGCGTAAAAGTGACGAGTCCTCGCCCACTCTTAACAAAGAGTCGCTCCACGAGGTACGTACACTTTTGGAGCGTCTCGAATCATTCAGCAAATCGATCGCTGAAGTGTTCAAACGAGCCAAGCAGGAGTCTGAAAAAGCCATCACCAAAATCCAGAAACTAGAACCCCCTGAAGCAGCTCGTCAGGACATCGAGAAACTCCACCAAGGATTTAGGATCACTGTTGATCATTGGAATTCCTTTTCAATATCGACGAGAACGAGACTGCAGGAGAGGTTGGACTTTTGTCTATTTGGAGACGATTTGGACAAGATCAATGCTGAGCTTCGAGACTTGGCAGATCAGCTAAGAACCATTACAAGCTGGGTTGGTGAGAGTCTTAACTCCGCAAGAGGAGCATCTGAGGCTTTTGTTCAATTTGAAAAAACTTTGGACGTGAGTACATCGTTATTACTATATTTTCCTGGATTTTAGAGATATAAGTAAATATTATGTTTACATTATCCTTGTGAATCAAAGACTGAATCAGACGGTTTGTAGATTCTTGAACGAAGAATTATGGAATTCACTCGAGATACTGAAGTATCTGTTGGTAAACACTTGCCAAAGATTCAGAATGAACTTTGCAGTTTGAACGATAAACTACAAACATTGAAAAAGCTCACCGATGACACAAGAAAAAAGATCGACTCAAGTATCGAGTACTTCGAACTACTCGAGAAAACCAAGGAATGGTTTAAAGAGGGTAGTAAGTTGTTAATCGCTGTCGCAAGAAAAGCTACTTCCGTTAAGAGTCCTGAAGATGCTACACGACTTTTACAAGACATTAATGATTTTCTAAAACCCGGCGAGGAAAACCAGGAGCGGCGAATCGAAAAAATACGAGAGCTATCGACGAAAGTGTTTGGTAAGATCCTTATCCTATTGACTTGACAAAATCACCCCAAACCATACAACCAAAGAATTTACCAATTGTAGGAACACACCGTCTACCTCAATTTAACGACGTTGTCGTCGAGAATCGCGAAATGTTGGATTCGTTCGCAGTCATCTCATCTGAACTCCGTACACTTGCCGAGAATTTACGGAATGCCGAAGATTTACGGAAAAAGCTCGAACGTGAGCGCAAAGAAGCTGATGCTCGGCTGCGAGAAGCCCAAGCCGAAGCCAGTGCAGCTCAAGCTGCCGCGGAGGAAGCCGAGTATAAGCGCAAGATTGCTGAGACCATCACGGCTGAGACGCTCGAGAGAGCAGCCGAGGAAGCAAGAAGGTTGGCTGTATTGGAAGCTGAGAAGGAGAATATTACCAAGGAGAGACAAAAGGTGGCAAGTTCGTCCGTACAGACCGAGGCTGCAAGTGAAATCGATGCTGGAAGCAGTAGAAGCGTTGTTCAAGAGACAATTACCAAAGAGATATTGAAAGAAGTTCACATAACTTCCAAGGTGAGAATTGCGATACTGTTCCGTACCCATTTTCAGTACAAAACTGTAGAACATTTGACAATATCGTTACAAGTAGCTTAAGTCAGTTTTGAACCTTTATTCAATTTGGTACATCTCGAGTAAACATTTGTTGTAACGAAAACACAACATTGTATAGGTTTGTAGAAGTTTATTTTAACTTGTTTTGAGAAAAGCGACACCTGATACTCTAAATGGTCCAAGTTTATGAGTGTTTAAAATAAATCTAATATACACCTCACTGTCCACATATACAATAACACAGTTTCAAACAATTGCAGTCAGAAATAGAGGAGAAGCACATTTTGAGCATCAAACAGCAGGAGGAGCAACAGCATCAACAGCCAATAATAGAACAAGCCAACAGCGTGAAATATCAGACAAGTAAAACAGCTCAGTCACCACAAGAAAAGCAACAATCACCACAACCAACGATACCATCGTCTTTACCAGAACGTATCGTCCCAGAGGAGAAATCCAGAAAACCTGAATTTACGGCATTGCTATACGATGCAACTGTTCAAGAGGGTGAGAAATTTACGTTTGAGTGTCGTGTGGTAGGCCAGCCAAAGCCTGAAATTGACTGGTTCAAAGATGGCATTCGTATTGTCAATAATCCGGACTATCAGATCGATTGCAAGGATGGGCTGTGTACGCTTACTATAGAAGAAACTTTTGCCGAAGATTCGGCAAAGTTTAATTGCAAAGCTACGAATGAATCGGGAGTTGCTGAGACTGAAGCTGTCTTGACTGTCAAGGGTATGTCTACATCACTTTTGTTTTCATTGTTTGTTTTGTTGAGCCAAGGAATTTAGAAAAGAGGTTTGCAAATGTTTTGCAATAATTTCTTCTGGTTTAATATTCTTGGCTCAAAAATATGACTTTTTGAAGTGTAAGCAAAATCGTTAATAGAGTATACCGATTTAAAGTATTACAAACGCAGTAGTTTGGTTTTTTAACAAACAACTTCGAGGTCATTAAATCTTATTTTTAAGTGGTAATGGGTATAAAGAAATTATCAATGATTGTTTTTCACAGAAACATCACCAGAAGAACAACTAAGTCCACCAGTATTTGTCAAAGAATTGAGTCCTTCACTGGCAATAGAAGGTTCAGCCCATCAGTTAGAATGCAAAGTACAAGGAAATCCACTGCCTACGGTTCAATGGTTCAAAAACGATGTAAATATAGATAACTCACCGGATTATATTACAACATACAATAACGGTGAAGCAATATTAAAGTTCGATGAAGTATATGTCGATGATCAAGGTACCTACACGTGTAAGGCCAGTAACCGCGTCGGGCACGACTCCACTTCGACATCTCTAATGGTAGAAAGTAAGTAAAATAACTTTAATTCGAAATCAATTGATAATTTTGCTGGTTACAAAACTATGACATGTTTATTTAAATTTTGTATATAGAGATGGTTGATACATTATAAATTTTTTTATTTCAGCAATACCTATGCAACCACAGAGTAAATACTTACTCATGGAAATACCAAGAATCGTAAGGACTCCAGTGAGCATAACAGCTTTTACTGGAGAAAAAATTGTATTAGAATGTCTCGCAAGTGGATCTCCACCTTTTTCATTTCTCTGGACACGAGAGGGCGAATTTTTGGACGAAGTACAATCCATAACGGTATGGAAATTAAGTAAAATGACTCTTTAACTGAATTAAATTCTAAAAATAAAATATTAATCTCCTACGTCGATTCATCCTATTGATCAACATCCTTTTTAAGCTACCTATACTTGAAAATTAGTTTTCGGGATGATCAACTCAAACTGAAGAACATTTACATCAACTTTTTTATTTAACGATTTTTTTTACTCAACAATACACTCCACTGACAAAAGTTTGGCTTTCACTCATATTTATAGGCCCAGTAAAAAGGTCGCGCTCAGCAGCCCTTAACCCGAGCTCGCACACGCAACTCTCAGTACCACCGGTCTAAATCGGTCGGGCAAGAAGCGCTTGCCGGCTCTTCATCGTCTTCGCTTCCATTCTTCCTTCCTCGGGACTATCGCCTATTCTTAGCCCGCTCTCGCTTTCATCGTCTCTTTCTCTCTGCTCTCTTATTCGCTTTTACTCACCTTTACCGCCTAAGTCGAGTAGTAAAAGCTGTACAACGGTTGATCACACGTACGTTTAAGAGAAAGAATGAGAGAGAGGGAGGAAAAGAAAGATGATAATAATGATGAAGATAGTAACAATGATGATGATGACCCCGAGTGAAAAGCTGATGCGCGTGTTGTGTATTGTTCGCAGATCGAATCAGACGAAAGGAGCGGCCAGAGTAGACTGGTGCTGCTCGAGGCTGGTCCGGGAGACGCGGGCAGGTACGAAGTGACGGTGCATAACGCGGCCGGTGAGGCTAGTGCCGGCTGCGACGTCACCATCAAGGTCAAGCCCTTGCCCTCGGATACGAGCGACGTCGAGCTTATTCTTCCTCCTCCTCGTCAACTTCCGGTCGATGACACTGCACCTCTAGTGCCTGATAACACGCTAGAGCCATTATCGACACAAACGACCACAGAAGCGAAAATCGAGAAGTCGACGTCAATTGTAGATGCGAAAATTGAACAGTCGACAACGACGACGACTACAACAAACGTAGTAGAAGAGCCACCTAGCTCTATCCCGATGACGACGGTGCCATCGAAAGTACTTCAGTCTAACATGGAGCCTAAGGCACCAAGAATACAGTTGCCACTTAAGGATTTGAGTATTGTTGAAGGAATTAGCACTAGACTCGATTGCGTCATCATTGGACAGCCCGAACCAGAGGTATCTATAGACACTACGATAATGCTTTGAATACAAAGATATTGTACCCAGGTACATACATTTTGATCTGTCTTTTATTGAACTAAATATTGGAATGATAACAAGAAGTTTTATTCAAATACAAGTTGTCAATACCGTAAGCATCAATGGTATGGATAAAATAATAATCATTATTACTCACATGATTATCTTGTATCTAAAGTTTTTGAATACCATCATTTATCAAAATTGTATATTTGCAATTATATTTGAATTTTGGGCAGTAAAAATATTTTACTTATAGGGTCTCATTCGGAAAACTGTATTAGAATCTTGGTTAATTACTTCTTTATATAATAAAATATTTATGATTACTTTAACACAAATGCATTACGCATTTACATAATAGTAGTTACAATAATAATTAAAAAAAAAATAATAATAATAGTAATAATAATAATAATATAAATAATAATAATTACATGTACAATACAAAATAACAAAATAAAACTGTACTTACAAGCCTGCAAATGAAAATAGAAAATTTACCAATGAATTCTAAAGCTTCTTGGAAAAGGTTGCACTGAACGACGGAAGAAATTTTAATGCATTATGGGAGTTTCCACTTTGTCATTTTGAAAGTATGATTATGTTTTGGCATAAATATTTTGAATAATCTGCAAAAAATAATGGAAAATAATTTCTTTAATATTTAAAAAATGTATTTATTATTGGAAATTAAATTCCCAAAGCAGTAAGTAAAATATTAAAAATGTATAATATAAAAGATTTCACTGAAAGCCACTGTTTTGTGGCTTATATAAAATGTAAGAAACTTTTTCGTAACATTTTAAACTTAACATTAACTGTAGCAGCATGACAGTTTTTTAAAATATTTTAGTTGCATATTCAAATAGACGAAGAAATAAAAAATTTTTCAAAAAAGTATATATACTATTTAATTTTTAATAGAAGAGTAAGATTTATTAGTAACGTTTCAATTAGTTTGTGTAAAATAAACTAACAAAAATACATTACGACGTATAAATGAATGAAAGGTTAATATCAAAGCTAACAAATCACAATTATAATAAAAAATAGTGACATTACAAATTTTATTAATCTCTAAAGACATGCTTGGTCGAGATTTTAATCCAGCATTTTTTAAATCATTTTACAGATAATTTTAAAGGTATGATTAACCATGTCACAATATTCTCAAAATGTGGAAACTAATAAAATATTTTTTTTAATTACTGTTCCACTAAAGTAAATTTCTTAATCTAGTATCGTTTTAAATTATAGGCTTATAAATTCATTAACATTTATTGATTGTGTTGGATTTCTTAATTATGTATTGTATGAACAAAGTAGAATCGGAAAATCGATTGATTTGAAATTCGATGTGTTGATCTAGTAGGTACACCAGGAATCATAGATATCTTACATGTTAAATAATAGTATGTTCATGGATCCTAAAAATGTAGTCTAGATGTATATTTAAATGTTATGTTGGAGAGTTAAGAGTAAAAAAGCGTTACAATGTGATTTTTTTAAATTACCTCGTATTAAAATAATAAAATCTGATCATCCTTTAGTAATATGGTGTCAATATTCCGAGCCCGCAAAGTAGAAACTTTTTTTTAATATGTCATTGAATTTGAGGTATATAGTGTGCCACTAAAGTGCTCACTAGCTGACACATATGAAAAAAAAAAAAAAAAAAAACGCTAACGTTGGGCCAATTTATTCAATTTATTAAAATTTTTATTGTGATTGAACTAATTTCATGTTGCAATACTAAAATGATATATTTCATCATTCATTGATATCAAAAATACAGTCATAAAAGACATTATATAGCAATATTTAATATAAACTTTTTCTTTCATTCAAATTAGTTTAATACTGTTTTAAACGAATTTAATAAAGATTACCTTTACTGTTATTAATTTAAAGAAATTAACAAATGTAAATCTTTTTATCGTAAATACACCGAATGGCGTTTGATTAAAGTAGACAAATTGTACGTCCGTAAGTGAAAATGTACGTCCCATTTTTTTTAACCCTATATTATATACTACACCACTATTATTTCAATGTAACCACTATGGAAATTGGACAGCGTTGTCATTGAAATCAATGATTTTTAACCATCTGGAAAACTAATTTTTGTTAAAATCAATGTATTAATGAAACGCTAATGAAATGAAGATGAAACACATAAAAAATTTTTTTTTTTCTAGTTACTTTCGATACATTTATGTATTTAAGAAACAAAAGTAAGCAAGTATAATGGTTCAACATAAAAAACATAAATGCTAGGGCCGTAATATATTTATAAAATGAAATTAATCAGCACTTGTGTTAGATTTATTGATTCTATAATCAACCTCCAGTATGGAAGTTTTTAGTGGTACAATACGTATTTGTTATTGACTAAGCTTTCTATAACTCGCTCTTTATGATTAAGACCGATCTGATTTAAAAAAATCTATTACACTAATATTAAACTTCTCTGAATAAAACAAACAAATTATTTCCAATTCTTCCATCTTGTTCTTTTGGTGGTTTCACTTTAAATATTAAAGAATGTATCGACAGCATCTTATTTTATTATGTTTAATTTAGAATTAGTTTCACATCGATAGACATTTTAGATGAGCCGTAAAGCATAAAGAAGTTACAGTTATGCTTATCTGAAATTCAGCAAATAAATAACAAAAGAATCTACTTTATTGATAATAAATCCGAATCGGAAACTGAGATATTAATAAAAATAATAGTAAATAGATCTTTGAAATCTTGAATCACCATAGATGACCTAGTGTTTTTAATATGATAAAATTTGAAGGAATTGTATTTCAAAACTTCTGAAAATCTTTTTATCAGGCATTATGAGCATCAAAATAAATTTCATAATTGAATAAGTAGTAATTATAATTGAATCGAATTCGCAACTGTCACGATGTTTTTAGTACATGGAGCAGTAAATTGTATCATAGTATTTTAATTTATACTTAATGTAATTCGCTAATTACTGAACTATTTTAACTAATCCTCATAGTTAACCTAAATGACTCTTTTTCCATGCAGAGAAAATCATAATTATAGTTATAATTATAACTATTTTCATACGAAACTGGAATTATAATACTTTGATAATTTGAATCGTAACATTATAGTTCATTACATAATAAAAAAAATTTCATTTATTTCAGGTTATTTGGTACCATAACGACAGACCAGTAAAAGAATCGGCAGATTTTCAACTTCTTTTCCAAGGTGACCGATGCTCGTTAGTTATTCATGAAGCTTTACTGGATGACGCCGGCGTTTACAAAGTCGTTGCAATTAATACCGGTGGGGAAATATCAAGCGAGTGCACATTGACCGTGACACGTAAGAGTTAACACATTTTAATTATATGCAAAGCAACAGTATAAAAATTTTCTTATAAAATTATTAGCGATAGGAATATTATAAAAACTATTAAGTTATAAAATCTTTGTGAATGTAAAATAAGACTTCTATTTTTATTTTTCTTCACTTATGTCTCATTATTTTTTTCGGCTCTCTAATTAATGATGCTTCGAACCAAATAAAGAATATCTTTGATGTATCCCTAAGTTTTCCGAATTTCCAATAATAATTTTTCATAATTACAAAAAAAAAATAAATAAAAGTAATGATCGACTTCCGCAATTTTTCACAGCCCGAAACCCAGGAGTCGCCGAAAGCTCTCCCAAGTTCGTGAAGCTCCTGAGCGACTTGCTAATAGCTGAAGGCGAGGATGCGGTGTTCGAGTGCAGCGTGACCGGCGAGCCTCGTCCCAGCGTGATCTGGTACCTCAACAACGAGCCTCTGGTGGAAAACGAGCGTATAAAAATCACAAACGATGCCGAAAGCAGTGGCAGTGTACTAAGGATATCACCGACGCAGCCCAGCGACAAGGGTAACTACACGGCCAAGGCGACGAATCGCGTGGGCGAGGCCAAATCATTCGCCAAGCTCGTGGTGAAAGTGCTCGCTCAAGACTTTACCAAGCAGCTGATGTCCAAGGACGAGCAACAGCTCAAGCTGAGCGTGCAGATGGAGGAGAAACTCATTGCCCCTTACTTCAAGGAAAAATTTGAGAACGGCAGATTAGTACCCGAGGGTGTAACCACGAAATTCGAGTGCATCGTCTGTGGCAAACCCGCACCTAAGGTCAGTTGTTGCTAATGTTCCCCTTATTTCTATCGTCGAAAGACATTACTTTTACCGTAATCTAATTTGTATAATCTAACATTTGGGCCAATTCAGCCTTACGCGAAAAATCCAGTTTTTAGTCAATAAATTTAACATGTGTAATTGAAGTTGAAGTATATTTTTGTTATACGTATCTTTGAATTTACAGTTTTAAAACATTTTTCAATTGCAATCGTTGCCGTTGTAGAAGAAAAAAAAAAACATTTACAAGTTGAAATACTACTTGTCTCGATACATTGAATAACAGCCAATACTTACGGGCTCGTTTATTTTATCGCCTGTTCAAACGGTACAACACGAAAGGACTCAAAACTTGTTTGCAATGAGATAATTATTTTATTCGCATTCGCATAGAAACTATTCCAATGGTTCTGATAGGGTCATTGATAAATTGAAGTAGGTGTCGATTAGAGGTGCTGTTACTAAAAAAGTTTCACTGTCTGCCAGCTAGAAAAATTTGTAATTATGTATTGTCTGAGGAAAAAAAAAAATCTTTATGCTCTTGACGTTAAATTATAAAATCAAGAGTCCATACACTTTAAGTGCGAGTTGTAAGCTTTCAAAAATAAGAATTTAATTTTCATAATTGTATAGCTTTGGTTAAAATCTAGTGAAGAACATTTAAAAAGCCTTAATTTTTGTAACTGAGAAAAGAGCTAAAAGCTTTTTAAATCTTTGGAGGGTTACGCAATACTTTAACCAAAAATTTACTTCGTAAACGAGGCCACCGTCGACTTTAGGTCACTTGGTCAGCCCGCGTGCGACCAGGGTCAATTTTAATTGGCGTTAAAATATCTTCCCAACTTTATTTGGGGAAACAAAACAAATAGCAGGTCTTATTTGAGGTGAAACTAATGCCAAAAGGCCTTTGCTGCCATGTTATTATAGACGTCCCACCGGTGTTCGCGTAAAATTCGAAAGCTTCAAAGAGTTAGTCAGAATCGAAGCTTGCATGCATCATGATTCTATTTCTCATTATCTTCATTCTCATACTAGTAAGATCTAGTTTTGTTTAAATCTTAGAAAAATGTTCTTTATATCTCGTTAGTAGGGATAAAATTATAATGACCAAATCGTTTTTTTTATAAGAATTTAAAAAATATTTTAACAATCCAAAACTGTGAAGTGATTTTCAGAATTAGGTATTTTCGTTACGCAACTAGCTTAGGAAATGAGTAATCCAGAATTTTAACAAGAATAAAAATATAAAACTAGTGCAAGATTTACATCGTGATGTAATGTTTTTAAGTGAACGGGTGGAAAATATAACGTAAAAAAAATTTTTTTTAATATTTAAAACCAATGACACATGAATTATTGATTCGTATTTTTCATTAATAATTTAATTTAGATATTTAAATAATGTAATTTTTACATTGTTTATTTCAATTTCCAACAATTCCCCATTTTTTAAAATTGCTTAAAAAAATTTTTTTTTGGTTTGACTATTAAAATAAATAATTGATTTTTAACATATTTATATCGATACCATTTAAAATATATAAATAAAAATGAAAAATCATATAAAAGAATAGATAAAACAGATCCTAAATTATTAGTAAAAAAAATTTTTTTAATATAATTTAATAAATTTACATAACCGAAACCGCATACATTGTTATTTCAAAATTTTTCATTATTGATTTAATTATTATTTCTCACTAATGTAATTTGTATATTTTTTAATTCGATATCCAACATTTTCCTATTTTTTAAAAATTACTTTAAAATTTTGTTTTTATGAGTTTGACTATTAAAATAATGAGTTAATTTTTATCATATATTTATACCATTAAAAATAAATAAATAAAAATACAAAAATTAGATACAAGATAAGTTAAAAAAAACCCTTGAAAGATACATCACAAAAATTTTTAAAATACAATTTCATAAAAATATAGAAACAAAAACGCATGAATTATTACTTTGCATTATTCATAAGCAATTTAATTAAGATATTCAAATAATTTAATTTGTATATTTTTTATTTTAATTTTTAACCATTTCCTGATTTTCAAAATTATTTTAGAATTATATTTTTTAAGAGTTAGACTGTTAAAATAATAAGTTGATTTTTAACATATATTAATACCATTTAACATAAATAAATAAAAAAAAAAAAAAAAATATGTAAAAGTAAAGCTCAAAAAGACCTTAAATTATAAATACAAAAATTTTTTAAAATACAAATTAATAAATGAAGAGAACTAAAAACGCAAGAATTATGTTTTGAATTTTTTATTAATGATTCAATTAAAATATACAAATAATATAATGTTTAAATTTTTTATTTCAATTTCAAACATTTTACTATATTTTAAAATTATTTTAAAATTCTATTTTTTGAGAGTTTGGCTGTTAAAATAGTTTCTGGACTTTAAATATACATTTTTAAAATTTAAAATAAATAAATAAAAATAAAATCATAACAAAGAATATGCAAAAAAGACCTTGAATGATTTATAAAAAAACTAAAAAAACAATTTAGTAAAAGTATAGAACCAAAAATGCACGATTTATTATTTTGCATTTTTCATTAATGATTTAATTAAGATATTCAAATAATAAAATTTTTGTATTTTTATTTTAATTTCCAACAATTCCCTATATTTTAATATTATTTAAAAATTTTATTTTTTATGAATTTGACTGTGAAAATAGCTAACTGATATTTCAACATATATTCATACCATTTAAAATAAATGAATAGAGATAAAAAAATCATGTAAAAAAATAGTTAAAAAAGACCTCAAATTTTTAATAAAAAAAAAAAATAAATAAATAAAACAGAATAGAACAAAAAAAATATTACAGTAAGTCAACAACTACGCAAAAGACGATATGCTTTTTCTTGATGTATGAATTCAGAAGAGTGGCCTTCGAAAAGCGCTGAGTGGAAGTCACATAGGAATAGAAGGAATCTCCATCTGAAAATAGTCTCTTCTTTTTTTGCTCTATGTACCCTGCCAGTGACCCACATTTCCAGTTGAAAAGTGCATATTTTCACGTGCGCGTGAAGTGAACTTGAGTGTTAATTACTCCACACTGTTTCTATATTAATAAGTGGTATCGAAAATACTCGTCTGGAATCTAAAAATAATTTGTGTTTATGTTCTTACGTCTGGCTATTCATACGAATGAGAAATAAAATTCATGTGTGCCACTTATGACGCATGATTATTTTGGGAATCATACAGATTTTTCATTAATCTTGCAATTGAAATGCAGTTGCACTAGTAGGACGTCCCGTAAAAATAAAATACAACAAGAGTTGTTGAAATTTTTTTTTTTTACTGAACTGATAACAACAAATGAATTATTTAAATGTTTTTATACTCAATTATAGTATTAAAACTAAAATTTTTCCTCACAAAATTTATTGAATAAAAAAAAGGAAAAATTAACCATCCTATACAGATTCAGTGGCTCTTCAACGAACGACCAGTGCACGGAAAAGACTTCCTCGTATCCGTCAGCGGCGATCGGCAGGTGCTAACAATTCCGGAAGTAGGAAGTGTGCACGCAGGCACTATTTCATGCGTGGCCGAGAATTCGTCAGGGAAGGCGATCTGTGACGCAAAAATCGAAGTTGGTAAGTTACCAGTCCTTGAATCCCTCGCTCGTGTCTCGTTCGAAAATACATTTGTCTAATTAGTCGAAAATACGTGGTAATTATTGATCAGACTCTCACTATAAGAATTTATTAATAGCTGTAATGTGATGTAAAATAGAATAAATATCCGCGGTTAGTACCACGTAATTTCATTACATCATTTTTTCGATTGACAGCTGAACGGCTAAGAAAATATTTTTGTATCGCGTAAACATTACCCGTCTGTCGAGCGATTCCGAGCCTAGCAGTAAAAATCAGGTTGATAAATACAGTTGGGAAAAGATCAAGAGCAGAAAAAGTCAGAAAAGGCCAGGACGGAGACGAGTGAACGAACGAACATGGCAATCAGTCGATGTTTTTTTGCTCGTGCGAAAGAAACTAGTCGAAGAGTAGAGCGCTCGGTTCCTTTTACTACTTTTATCGAGACAAGCGTCGCAACCAAATGGGGTTGCGGGCACTTGGAGGCAAAAATAACGCCGAACGGCGCTGCTGATGCCGATATATACACAACGGTGCCATCCAAGTTATTAATACACTTGTATTTTCCCCTGCTTTGCGTTCTCGGTCTTCATTCACTGACTGCATCGCGGCACTGTACGCGTATCGATTTTACCGATCCTTTTTTTGTAGTTCGAACGAGCAGTTACGAAATTATCGTTTCGCGAACAGAGACAGTCCGAGACGTGGTTGTGGTAGGGTACGACTTTTTCCGATTTTGCCGATTTTTTTTTTTTTTTCAAGACAGTCTGGTCCAATGGTATTCGATAAAGAATTTTTTACATTTTCTTAAATTTGAAATTTATTTTCAGAAAAAGTAAACACGATTTAAAAATGTGCGTTAAATATTTTGGTACGTTTTTATGTTGGTACGTATATATTATACGTAACAAGGAAAACGAATGATATCAACATTATTTAAATTTTTATTGAGGATTACAACTAACCATGATGCAAACCATCTATTGCACGCTTTTAATCAGGTATCACCTGTAAAAAAAATAAATACATTTTTATTCACTTAGATTATTATAAAAACGAAGGATAGTAATGACTGGATGTACCAAAAATCTAAGTGGATTTTGACTACAAAGGTTACAAATAAAGTACTCGAGACTTTATTACTACATTCTTATAAATTATTGCTGGTAATATATCCTAAAATCTCACAAAAAACATTTTTTAACCAAATAACCCTATAATAAGCTGTTGAATAACTCTACAATAAGCTGGTGTACTCTAAGAAGTTTATAAATTTTTTAACCCCTGTATACTTATCTGAGTTATTGTATTTTCCTAAAGGCTGGATAATAAATAGATATTTCTGAAATCCAACAATATATAATCATAGAATTTTCGAAACATATAACTTATTTTAATTACCGACAGTTTTCCAATTCAAGAACTTTTAGTTAAGTTTGTAGTTCCAGCAGTTTTAGGATTTTTCAGATTTTAGGAAACTCTTTGCCATTGACCATACAGTTAAAAATAGTCTATGAGTTCTAGAAGCTGCTACTGATTGATACGGGGTTCTCTACCTTTTAAAGAAAACCCCAAGGATACCAAGGATAAGACTCACAATATGACGTTTTAGGTTATGACAGCACTTACGACGGGAATATACGGTTTTAAGTAGCTAACTCATAGGGTTATTGGTATTTAGAGCGTATAACCATTAGCTTTAAGTTGTTAAACTAGTAATTGAAAACCTAAAAGTACTGAGATGAAAATCTTTTATTAATAACAACTGATATTTAATAGTTTTATAATTTTAAACACTTTAGGAATAAATCCAAAAGTGCTGTATAAAGTACGAACCCAAATTAAGATATGTTGGCTTACTTTATATACAGACAGGACAGTTAAGTCCAAAGTGTAGTTTTTGTACTATCAACTATTCCCTGTCTCGACATTGTTGCTTAGTAGGTACATCTGAGCTCATTCAGTATTTGCAATAGCTTTTACAAACAATGATTAATGACCCGATGGTATGAGTATGGTTTCTGGAGCTTGGTAATTTAACATCGCAGCTAAAGAGGCATGAATAATTCATGGCTTCGACCATGAACACAGTGTTTGAGTTACTTCGATATTAAGTATAGACATTTCTGAATGTTGGGAGAAAAACCATAAAACTTTTGCTACGTATAAACCCAGTTTTCCAATCATTTGATCCTACATGCATTGAAACGAAGCATTTTATGCGCGGATGGTAATCGTAATGACCCAAATAGCCGAGTAAACGATATTATTTCACACGTCCAAAAAAAAAGTTCGCAAAAACAAATCAACCGGGGACAAAAACGCGGTCGAATTTCACCGCGATGTTCTCATCGAATCCCCGCGCAAGTCCATCAGCCGCATATAAATCATTCTCTTGAGATATTGTATAATCGTCCTCAAATTGTCAGTGCCGAGAAGGCGATTCCCCTCACTCTCTTTTTCTCCTCTTGAAGATCGGCTCGTTTCACCAAATGTGCTAATAAGCTTACGCAGTGGCTCGCGCAAGTGCAGCTTAAGCCAAAAGAGAAGAAGAAGAAAAAAACCGAGGCAAGTGCACGCACGCAGCTGGAAAAAAGAAAGGGAGAGCGCTCTCTCGCGCACGTACAACAATATATATATGAGCTCGCGAGAGAGAGTGTGAATGCGCACAGAAATACGTTATTTTTGTCGGCACAAATACCCGCTGGCCCCGCGCTGCTCTCTCTCACCGCGTGCGGAGAGTCATCGTCGTCGGCCAGCGGTTCCGTCAGTCCACCTCTACCTACCACCGGTGGAAAGAACCTTCGGAACACACGCACGATATAATTCACACGACACGCGCGGGAGTGTCCAGTGTATAACGCCGAGGACCGGTGTTCTTCGCAACTCTGACAAAAACACCCCGTATACACTCGCGTTTCGAAATGTAGGACTTTAGATTTTATCAAGCAAAGCACGCACGCGTTTGTTGTTGCAAGCCGGGAGGAATAATCGGATTAAGAGTCAAATTTAGAATTAAGCCGAAAGCCGCGTTTGTGCGCCGTAAAGTCGCCAGCTCGAGCTTTGCGGGAAGTGAGCTTCATCGTGCCAAAGCGGAGTACGAAATCGGTGAGATCGGCAAGACGAATTTCAGGCTGCTGGCAGAATTTTTTTGAAAAAAAAAAAAAAAAATCGGTTCTGGAGATAACAAAGATATTGGGATACGTAAAAGTGCATCCAGCAGTGATCGGCAAGGAGCACGAGGGGATAAAGTGACGGAAAAGTCGTACATACTGTTCGAGTGAAGGTACGCAAAGGTGTGAATCGAATAAAATTCCTGTTTTTCCCTCCAGTTCCCTCTAAAGCTTGTTTATCCTCGGAGCCTGTCTTGATCGGCATCAATACAGATAAAAGCACTGCGGGCTGTGCTCCACGTATATGTGTCTCGTACAGAGGCACATCGGCGGCTTTTTCTACAGCTAATTTTGTCAAAGGGGGCGGGGAGATCGCGTTTGTGCATTTGAACTTCCGAAGCGGGAGATTTTGCTTGTTCTGCTGAAATAGTGAAGGCCTCGTTGGGAAGAGAGAGACTTTTTACGTACGCGAAACTTGGCCGACTTAATCTTGCGTTTTTTTTTTTTTTTTTTTTTTTCGAAGGACGAGAAAAAAGGGTACGAGTGTGCGATTGGGCGTGAAAGAATGTGAGGTGGTGCGCCCTGTTGCCTTCCGATGTAATTGAGCTTTGCTAGACAGCGAGCAGCTTTGGTTGATTAATTTTTCACGGCCGATTGACGCGCTTCGGTGATTTTTGTGGTTTTCTGGAGTATGTAGTCTGGTGTTTTTCAATACTCAATTGAATTCTTTTTTTAGTGATGACCAACTTCTTGGTATTACAAGTCATTATTAAAAATGTCCAACATAAAAGATTTCATTTTTAAATGGCGTGTTGTATTAACATTTTGCAATTGTCAACGACAATCAATTTGACGGCACTGTTTGTTGAATTGGTATAAAAACTAATGGGTAGTGATAACGGTTGTAAAAGATGATTAAAGTTTTTACGAGATGCTGGTTTGATAGATGCTATTGTTCTGCAGTGAATACGAGATAACTAGTTTACAAAAAAAAAATTTGAATGTCACAAGACAATCTATCGCCTCTATGAGACGTATAGTTGTGCATATTGTTTTAATTATCATTTTTATTCGCAAAAAAATATAAATTATCAAAGCCATAGAATACAATCCTAAGATATGAACAATCTAATCTAAAGTTATAATAGGTTTTCAAAAATAATTTTTGTGTTCATTGATATTATTCATTTTCTTCATTAGTTTTTCGTTTAATTTATTGGCTATTTTTCGGAGTTCTATGAGTATAATTTCCATCAAGTAATCTTCTGTCAACGCGTTTCTGTAATATACAAATTTATTATCTTTCTAATATTTGTTAGTGAATCATATGAATTATTTCGAAAATGGGACCAGTGAATTTATGACAGGAAACCAAATTTTCAAGTGTTTCGAAAAATTTTAGCTATTATTTATCGTTTCACATCCAAATAAATACACAAATAAATATACAAATTTACCAAAAAGTAATGAGACCATTAAGATGTTTTAATTGTAAAAGCAGATTATAAAATTCATTTTTATTAGTTTTAGTTTCTATAGTTCCACTCAATTTAGAGTCACAACAAATTGCTAAGTACCTACAATCGAACCATCAAGTTTTATGTCCATAGTTAAATTTTGAAACAGATCGTGAAATAAAATCAGCAATAATTTTTTTTTTTTTTTTTTTTTTTTTTTTTTAAATCTGATCTTGCGCGGTGCGAGATATTTCCAAAAAGTAAGATGACATTCATATTCACAAGTGTAAGCACGGCAACAGATTTATTAGGCACGAAGTAGGCAGTAAAGAGTCGCTAATTGTACGCCGCGCAAATCCACAGTCGCGTGTGGATGGACAAGTAGGCAGTTTACGAGCAGCAACTAGCTAGCAGCATATATCTAGCCTGTTGCAGTGGTTTTTACTTTGGGCCACTGCTTGTACAAGTCACGAAGAGTCGAATTTAATTCCTCGTTCCAGATGGTTGTCCATTCTCGAATCCAAATGCATTTGCACAATATTTTGGATTTCGGCCAGCCTAATCCATTGCGAGTGTGAAGTTAAGCTCTTATATTTTACCACTTGCTCGAGCGAATGTGCTCGCATACGAAATAAAAACGGAAGTGATGGGGCAATTATTGAAGAGGGACCGTCGACACATTGATTCGTAAATCTTTCAAGGGATTCATCGTACAATTTAAAGGGATGTTGAGATTGAATGGTTTCAATGTTAAAACATTAGATGAGAAGTATATATATATATATATATATATATATATATATACTAACTATTTTGGTAGAATCATTGCACAAAAATGGTTGAAATAATTTTATTTTTTTAAATAAACAAATAGAAATCAAGAAGATGGAAATTAATTGATAACTTCACTACGCGTAGCAACAAATATTCATTATTGTTATGGTCCATTTGACTTTTTAAATTTATTTTATTATATAAATTCAACTAATAATGATTCATTTTTATGTGTGCATAAAATAACCTCCTGAAGGGTTGTTTGGATCCTTGAATAAAGTATTCAACAAAAGAGACAAAAAAATTAGTTGAGACAATTACTTTACTGACTTCTTTTTAGTACACAAGTATCTATTATTTTCACATAATTTTTTTAGTTAATAATTTTTTATCACGTTAATAAAATGAACATTGTCAAATAACTACAGTACACCATTATATTTTTTATGGATTTATTATAGAACGAGTATAATATATAATCATTTATTGTCATTTTTTGTAAAAACTATATAATATGCTTTGGCGTCAGTTTCGTTTTCTCTTTGATTCAATAAAAAGTTACATTGCTTGAATTCATATAATACCAACAGCGCTTTATTTTTACTTATATTGCATCATCGAACTATATAATTGCAAGTCTTTTTTTAGAGTTAACAAGATGAAGCTTGCCTAGAGTTGGGACAACTTTGAGAAATTTAAGCCTCTGCCCAATACTGTCCATCCATGTGTTTCAATACATTGCTGCGTATTACTTGTAATGCACGTTATATCCGACTAATTTATTTTCGTCATATTCCGTGCATCTGTCACAGAGAGATTCTCTTACTGAGATACCTCACCGTGATTCACAATGCAAATATTTGCACCGAAAGAACTTTGTCATTTACTTACACAAGTACTAGCTTACATTTATTTTTGTCCCTGATATTCTACGCTTTTGTAATTTTTCAATCACTTGAAATAACTTGGGCTCATATAATAATATAAATAATAAATATATTCATTTTATCATCGTATTCCTTAAGAGCAATCATAGATAATGATGACAAAAAAAAAAGTCACTTGTCCAATATGTCAAACGTAAACAGTTTACAGCCTACAAGAAGCTCAAAATTTTTTGTAGTAGAACTACAATCGGACCAACTGTTGATACCAAACAGTGCTGAACTAAATTTACACGCCGTATACATATCTTAGAGATTCAAGCTGTGTAAAATTGTACATTTTCACGCACCACTAAACTAACAAACGAAAGCGAGGTCGAAAAATCGCTAGAGCCGCGCTCACCTCTAACATCCCCGATTGCACAATAGTCGAATTCCATCGGTCGAATTATAATGGGTCCGTATATCATTGGTTACAGCGACCAAAGCGAATAGTAGAGTAGACGCTAGAAGCTGTGCCGCTGCTGCTCAGTCAGCAGGTGTGATTGCATGCATCTTCCTCGCTGTCTCTCTCTCTCTCTCTCTCCCTTCGTATTCGTCATTTGACGAATCAGGCCGTCTATTTTCGCATTGCTCGTAGCTCAAGTCTCAAGGGTCGCGCGGTAAGAATTACTGTACTGCATAGGTGCAAATTGTAGCATGCGTGTATTTACGTGTTGGGAACTATCGGCGTGGTCAACTTCCTTGGGCTCACGTACAGATGTCCGCGATACCTGTCAATCTTGTCAATCTTTCTATCGACACTTGCTCGATGAAAAAGAGAGAGCGTGTGTCAAAAAAGAAACAAAAGCTAATAAAAAGAGCGCAATTTCTGCGATGTATAGAACCGAGCGAACACTGTAAGGTATTAGTGGAACCCGCAAGAAATTAAGAAAAAAGTTGTACCTTTTTTCTCAAAAATTAAGTTGCTAACGTTAGTCGACCAAAAACCAATTCCATCCTACCAAAATGTATGAAAAATTTGAAATCCTTGCGAAGATAACTGTTCTGTATTTGAATAGCAAACATTTTCATCAAATAATACACAATTTCGGATTAAGGAATTTAAAAAATTTTAAAAGAATAATTGGCTGTATGAGCGCTAGTATTAAAAAGGGATGCGACATTGTAACTTCAATCAGTATGTTGGATTTACTTCCCAAAGCATGAACGTGTAGGCGTAGAGAAAAATACTGATTTCCTTCTGACAAGGACAGAATTATTTTTGAACACGAGACAAACATTGAGCCTATCTTTTTCTAATGCATCTGCCTGTATCGATCTATTGATAAATCAATATCATCGTGATGTCTCGTAAACATAGGTGGAGGGATCGAGGCGGAGAAGGGGTATATCGAAACAATACCAGAGCCTACGGTGAACCTCGAGATGCAATCGTCAAGCAGTAGTGACAAGTACTTCGTGAGTGAGAAGACGGGCGAGGGTGGCTTAAGCAATAACCAAACGATCACCAAAACTACCTCGTCGATCGTGGAATCTTCAACCATGCACACCTCCACGAAAAGGGAATACATCACGACAACGAATTCCTCGACATTGCCCAGTTGTCCATTACATTCACCGTCCAATGTGTGTGTTAAAAAGTCTTCACATAGTTCTGAGCACTCCAATGCTTTTAATGGGGCACCACCTGTAGTCAAGGTTGGTTTCTTTTAATTTGGATTGAAATATTGATTCATTGAAAAAAAAATTTTTTTAATTAACTATTACTATTACTATGTCATACAGTCGCAGAAGATTGAAGAATATGAACGAATTATACAAGAAGCACCAGGTGAAATACGTCAAGAAAAGACCGTCGTTGTTACTCAAGATTCGGGAGGTACAACACAGAAGGAGTGCAAGCATCAAGTACAAATTCAAAAACCTTGTAGAAAGCAAACTGCTCCACGATTCGTTTCCCCCGTCACCGGTATGATAGTTGACCAAGGATCGGATATTGTTCTCGAAGGAATAGTCGATGGTGCGTCAACTTACCATTGATACAATAGATATGTATTGATTTAATAATACGTTTTTTTGTTAATGCAGGTTTTCCACTACCCGTCATCTCATGGACCAAGAATGGTCAAGAATTGTTGGCTAAGAACGGCATGAAATTGAGTTATGATCATAATCACGTCAAATTGGAAATAAAAGACGTGAAAGTCAAAGATGCTGGTAGATATACATGCACAGGTTGGTATACATCACTTTCCCAACTAGCCTGTAAGATATTTACGTTTTTATTAAAAATTAAATGGCAACAATTTTATATATGCATGATCAGGTATTTTTGCCTTGTGCTGATGCATTTTTTTGCTTTATTTAAATTACATGCTAAGTCATTTTTTTAGAAATGTTACCTTCATGAAATTAACAAATAAACTTAGTCAAGCAAATAAAACTTATAATCTTGATGTTAATTGAAAAGGTCTATTTTATTACAGAATTAGCCTAATTTTCACTATTGACTGTATCATCCAATTTTTTACTTATTTTTTGATATGTCATCAATCTTTCTACCACATTTTTATTGACAAAACATAATTCACTCGAAAACTTTTCAGTTAGACATTAACAGAGTAAAGAAAAATAAAAAGGTTTGCTTGAGCTGTTTACTGACTACACTACTAAAAATTTTGATAAAATATCGTGTAGTAAAAAAAGTATGAGTGGATGCAATGGTATAGAAGTGGTGTAGTCCATATTTAAAATTCTAATTTGAAAGTAAGCCCACCATCGTGCCGCAGTAGCCAAAGAATACTGCATGGCTTGTTGTATTGTTAAAAAAACAGTCCAAAATGATGTATAAAGCTTAATATTTTATAAATTTAATGTACTTGGTTTTTTCACAGCACGAAACGATATAGGGAATGCCAGCAGCACAGCAGATTTGGTCGTAAAAAGTACAGTTATACGTATTAATTTAATAATTAAGTATTCAAGATGTATATTAATGCTTTCTTTTTTTTTACAGAGACAATATTTCCACCTGTCTTTGGACGACGACTCCAAGCACAAGTCGTTAAAAAAGGCGATAGGGTAATTATGGAAGTCGAAATCACTGGTACACCTGAACCTAGCGTGACATGGTACAAAGATGATGAACCTCTTATCGAAGGACCTGATTATAGGATGAAACAACATGGAAATTGTTATCTTTTATTGATAGATAAAGGTAAGGTAGATTAAAAATTTTCTTTCAACAATCATACGAAACTAAAACAACAACAAAAATTTAGCTGAAAAGGACTATGCGGGTAAATATATGGTCAGAGCAGCGAATGCTGGCGGAGAAGCACAAAGTATTGCTGATTTTGCAGTGTTTGAACCAACACCTGATACAATGGTGGAACAGCATAAAACTCTCGTTTATGAAAATGTTGCGGACAAAAATGCGAAAAAAGTGAGTAAGAGTTTAGACTTAAAACAAAATTCTTTATTTGTGTTAAATTTTTACGAATATAGTTTTATGCACTTACTTATTTTTAAATAAACAAATATTTCAAAGTATTATTTAAAAACTAGACTTGTTGCGGTCTACCTACTGAGATACCTGGCGCAAACCTTACCACGGAGCAGATAACAACAACGATGATTCAGCCTAGTGCTAACATCAAAACGCCATTCCCTCCTACATCCACATCCTCTACAATACGAACTATCACAACTAACACAAATGAAGAGTCACAAAAAGCATACCGTTCAGAAATGATTTCATCTTCAACCGAATCACACCGTAGCGAAACCAAATCAGAACAAAAATTCCATATGAAACTTGAACATAAACCTGCACCGTTTGACACTTCAAAAAGAGAAGAAAGTAATTTTTCCCAGGAAAAATCTCAAGTCTCCGAAAACGAAAATGTTGAAACGTCTTCTGTAAAACGTAAAGATGCTCTTAGTTTCTTTGAATCCATGTCAAAAAGTGGTGATAATATTTCAAAAGGACCAAGGGACATGATTAAATTAACTGATGAAGATGATGGAACCGGTCCTGGGTGTGATGTAAGAGTTGAAAATTTGACAAAAAATTATGAACGCACTACGAAGTTTGAAGAAGCTTCTCGTGAAATCCCAAAAGTGAATAAAAAAGCCGTACAAGACGCTTTCGAGAAATTTGAAAAAGGAACTTCATCTCGCGGTGTAGATAATACGATGTTCAGCTTTCCTTACGAGGAATATAAACTGGCACCTTTGGAATGCAAAAGGACTATATTGGAAGATGTAACAGCATCTGGCTCACCAATCCATGGTACCTTAACAATTTCAAAATTAGAAGCACAGTCGGATAGTGCAGAGGCTATGTTAAATGGATTTAATCTTGTGCCTGAACCACCCCCAGAAATCGGATATGCTCCAAAACCTGAAGAGCAAACAAGAACACGTCCAGATGTTTCATCAAAAGCTAAACAATTACAAGAATCGTTTGAAAAAAGTGCTTTCCCAGCTGATGTGCCTGTAGGTGGCGTTAAAATATTTCCATCGGCACCAAAAACACAGCCAAAACCTCAAGAACCTAGCCCTACACGGCCACTATCTATTCCTCCGCCTTTTGAACTTGAATCAGAAATGTGTGTCAAGAAAAGTGAAAAGAAAGAATACGAAGGGTATTCGACTTCCACGTCTATGGAAGCTAAAACAATGGAAAAATCATGGGCACGCAAAAGTGCAGATTCTAGTAAAAAGTCATGGCCACCACAACAACCGCAAGATACTTCATCATCAACAGTATTTACCGACAAAAAAGAATGGAGTCTTCCCGAACAAAATTACAAAGTTTCTTCGTCAGAATCCAAACAAGAAGTAGAAATGAAGCCAGAGTATCGCATGACTCAAACTACCATCGAATCTTCAAACTTGTTGGAAAAAAAGTCATTTGGATCGAAAGAAATTCGTGTGGAAGAGAAGAAAATTGAACGACCTCCTTCGCCACCTCCAAAGCCTAAGCCCATAATTTATAATGCAGAAACGATTAAAGTGGATCATACTGTGAATACTATTGAAAAAAAATCAGTTACAGAAAAATACATGTCTGAATGTGATATTCATAAAACAGAAAATAAAGAAAAAAAATTTGAAGCAGTTAAAAAACAGGCGTCCAGGCCATGGCCTGATGATCAAGGTATTGATTTAAAAGCTCCAAGTTTGGTAAGGAGTGTCATGGAAGGCAAAAAACCTGCAGTGAAATTGTATCATCCAGCCAACCTCTCTTCACCAGTTTTGACGCCAGGTTCTCCTCCAGTAATAGATTATGCTCCAAGTCCTTATTTAGAAAAGAGATATGAAAAGTCAGAAACAATGGAAAGGATGAGTAGGCCAGCACCAACAGTTCAATCGAAAGCAACTGAAGAATATATTTCAAAAGAATACAAAGTAAGCACTCCCTCAGCCCCACCACAATCTACGTGTTCACCGAGAAAATACTCGAGAAGTTCATTTTACAGTGAAAGTGATTACGAATCTGAAATCGATACTTCGAAATCAAAATTATGCTCTTACGAAAGTGACCACGATCAACGAGCAACCGGCTATAGAAGGGTACAACCTCCTACACCTACCCCTTCTCATAGACCCACATCTACTGAAACCGACATAATACCTCCATCAAAATTTGAATCGCCGTCAACTCTGTCAGGACCAGCTAGGCTAGGTGCAAGTTCTAGCTTGAGTGAGTCTATAACTGCAAAATCATCTCAACTGTATGAAAAAGATTCTCGACAATATCAACAAAAGAACACTCAAGCTCAACAATACGAAACATTACCGAAACCTGGTTCACCTCCTGTTTATGTTCAACCAACAAAATCTTCTACGACGAAGACTTACAAACCCGAATCACCAAAATTCAAAACAAAAACTTTTCAAAAAGAAAGTGGATACATGGCTGACACTGATGAACCATTAAACCTTCAACAACATAAATCTTTGTCTGAATCTAGCTCATCATTCTATGAATCAAAATCTAGTTTCATGGAAACCAAAAGTTACGAAAGCTCTCACAAAAAAGACAGTACCTCATCCGCATCCACATACTCACAATCTCAATCCTATTCTAGTTTACCTAAAACTGAGATGCAACGAACTTCTTACATTGAGAAGATAGTTGAAAAGTCACCACAACCGCGATATAAACCAGATCCTACTAAGGTTCGAAAAAGAACGAAATAACGTGTGCTAGTTTTTCGTAAATAATTAAATGTTGTGTGTATATTAAACAATGGCTAGAAAATTAACTAACATCCGCTGGACCCTAGTGTTTCAAATAGTCGTTTCACCTATGTATAATGCAGAATGCTAATTTTTTTTATTCCCATATTAATAATATTGACCACCATACTTAATTTTAATTAAGCGTATATTTACTTTGACTTTTTTAGCTTCCAAATTTTTTTAAGAGTGAAATTTTTCAATCATTTAATATTTTTTAGGAGATGACTCAAATGAGCAAAGGTTCATCAAGATTGACTAAGGGTGAGTTTCGTGAAAGCGATTACGAAAGTGACTATGATGGTAATAGGATATCATCGAATTGGAAACCACAATCATCGTCTCAAACATTGACGGATTCAAATTTATCATCTTTCAAAACAATGAAATCATCTTTTTCTCGTTCAGGTTCGTTCCAATCTCGCACCAAACGGTACTTCTTCTTTTAAGGATAATGTCCCAGAAAGCTTATGGATAATAAATATAGTCAATTACAAATAGTACTGTAAATTTTATGTAACGAAAATTCCAGGCAGATGAAAAAAAACTTGGTAATGTTTATAGTTAAAAAAAAAAACTTCCAACTTAAACATATTGCTACAATGAAAGCTAGAAAAAAACGTTTAAAAAATTGGGACATTCTCCAAATATTCAGATTTTTATTGGCCTTTGCTTGAAACTTCTTACTTAGGAATCTTTTTTCTAGTCTAAATTAAAAATATTAATGAAAAAAAAATAAAAGTTGTTACTTTCTTGCTTTATGCATACCCACTATCATTAGATTTACTTTGTGCGCTTCTTTCCTCTACAGTTTTTTTTAACTCCAATTGCTTGTTCGCTGAGCTATTGACACAGGTAGTTTTGGCTTTTGTCGTTTGCTTGCTTGCTGTTTTGCTTTGCTCTCAATTTTCTATCAGCATCTCTTGATTGTTGTGCATCATACTTCACATACTCACACCTAAAAGCATATCTGTCTTCGAGTTCGCCGTGATTCTTCTACTTTTACCATGCATCACATCACTTATCATTCGTTGGAAAAATCCTTTGTTTCGAAATAGGAATCTCAACGGCAGCTCCTTCGACATTTGAAGAAACAACGAAGGAGGCAGTCACTAAGAGAGAAACTGCTAAGGAAGAAAAACCCAAGCCCAAGTCGATACTGCTTCCCGGTACTCCGCCAGAAATGGCTTACGCGCCTCCAAGGCAATCCTTTTACGAAGGACAAAATAGCATTCCATTTCACAATGCAATAGGTACGGAAACGAAAAAGACCGTTCGTATGGATGAGTCAACGGAAAACACGAGAAGAATCGTGACGGTCGAACAAACAAGTCGAGTAATAAAGTTTGGCGAAAACCAGATGCAACACGAAATGCAGCGTTACACAAGACCACAGGATAATCACCAGCAAATGAAGAAAAATTCATTTACCATTCCAACCCCGACAAAGTTCGTCCAAGGTCAGTTTCGTGAATCCGACTATGAAAGTGATGCCGATACCAACAGGATTCGGGCCAAGTGGGCACCTAGCGAAAGTGAGACCGAAGAGCCGCGATATCGTAAGGTGCAGCCACCCAGAAGTAAAGTTACCAAGTCACCCGTGATCACAATGCCAAGTGAATCAGAAACGGAAAGATCCGAGAGCGAAAGGCGATACTCGTTTAGAGACACAACCAGGAGTCAGCAAGTCATTGATGATCATGAGCTTAAACCAGGCTCACCTCCAGAGTATGCGTACGCATCTGGACGCGAATTTCAGAAGACTGCGAATCGTAAGGCGAAACACACAATTTTTTTTAACACTTTTTCTGACGCTACTACATTATAACTCTAGATATATGTTCATACAACCAAATCATTCGGGAGTTTCGTATAATAATATCGCATTAACATTAGAATATAATAAATTATTTCAGTTATGGTCCTGTGTTTGCTTGTCTGTAGGAAAATCGGAATTTATTATGACTATTGTTTTTTTTTTTTTTTTTTTTTTTTTTTTTTTTTTTTTTTTTTTTTTTTTTTTTACTTGGCGTTATGGGTGTCGATTCTGTTTTTGAGTAATCTCGAAATTCACAGACGTAGCCACGAAGCATATACAGGATATGACGAGTAACTTCAAATCGAAAACAGAGAAATTCTCAAGCGATATACAATCTGATTTAAAAAAGCGAAGTAAGCCGATTTTGAAGCGCTCGACATCCACGGATGCAGGAAACGGTACAGATGTCGGAGACGATTCGAGGGCTTATAGGGAAGAATCAAGAGTGGCACAATATGGTAAAATAATACATTTGTTGTTTTTTTTTTTTTTTTCCAAGTATTGCAGATTAATTAGTAAACTATGAATTCGAGCTCTTGCTTTCTACATATTTTTTTTGTCTTATTTTTCCTGCGAGTCACAGTAAGATTTTCTTTCCATTTTAAAGGCATTTAAAAAAAATCAAGGTTCAAATAAGTCAAGCGTTAAAATTTCGGATCCATACTTAAGATAGTAAACTAAATATACACACACACACACACACACTTTATTCGAGCGTTCTTGACTAGCTTCAAATAGCAAACTGGTTGATTATAACGATGTAGAATTTCGGTAAAAACATAGTATTACTTAATGAAAAAAAAAAAAAAAAAAAGAAAAACTCCATCAATCTCCCCACGTGTAATTCAGGCACAAAGCAGATCGATCCAGACACGGGCCTGATCTACTTCAAGTACGATTTCGGCTACGAGTTTGGCATAGTACTGCCAGGCGAAGGAAAGCGCACAGTAACAAGTAGCAACAAAAGTTACCAAGGCCAACGTAAGCCTGGAGATGTCGATGTGCCGATCATACACGAGTTTACGTCCAGCCGCAAGGAGAACGGGTTCAGCAAACCTAAGGCTAGCTATCCGACGGCGCCTACGAACAATCACTTTTCCTCGTCGACACTGCCTCGCAAGCCTGTCCCTAAATATCCTGGTAAAAGCGTCAAGTGGGAGCCAACCTCCGAGAGTGAATACTCGGAGGCCGAGGATTTCATCACAAATGGTGATCGCAACAAAATACCTCCATCACCGAGTCTCTTGATACCACCTTCGCCATCGCCTAGGTGGGACCCGACAACCCCAAGTCCAGCGTCACTTAGTCCGAGCTTACCTAGTCTGAGTCCGCACTGCGGGCCACCAAGTAACATCGATTCAACGCCAGGTATCCCACAACAAAACACGGATGATGTTGATATTTACCCAACAATATAATGGCAATTATGCACTGTCCCAGTAAACCAGTATTAAAATGTATCGTATCGGTGATGGCCATGACTGATTTGCAATTCCAAGACGATAATCGGTGAAAGTTGGAGATGTTCAATCTTTTATTTGTTATTAAGAAAAATACGTACATTCAAGCAATTGTTTTCATTTAATCGTGCGTTATGGTAGCATTTTCGTAAATATTATTCATTTGTTACGTAAGTTGAAACTTTTTTTTTAACCATTTTACAAAATAATTCATTGAAAATGTATCAAAACAAATATAATAATAATCCATACCACTCACTTAAAAATTTGTCAAATTTTACACTATGTTATTCATTTCATGCTTATACATTTATTAAAATAATACGATGGACTTTTCATTAAAGTTTTTCCTCTTCTGAGTCTCATACTAATTCAAAATCATTCATTAATACTGGTTTTCTCATAAGACATCTATTCTACCTTGTAAATGTTAGAGTTACTGTAAATATGTACATTTTTGGTGTGATTGTTATTTCACATTTTCTATATTTAAATTGCATATTTCATTAATGGTCACGTGTTTATATTAAGTACTTTCATATTTCACAAAATTTATCGATGGTTCGCAGTGACTTGCACGTCTTTTATGTATGTAGCTTTTCTGATTTCTTTCTGATAATTGTGCACCCACGTATTTGTACTCTTGAGTACACTCTATAGATATTAACTTTTCGTTTTCGTCCTTTAGAGCTTCCAGGATATTCATTAACTGGTAAGGAAAGATAAATTCATTATTTCACAGTTTGTTATTATTAAAAATTTTATAATCATGTTCGTCCTTTCATTACCAGATCAATTTAACGTCACCCGCTTATCCAAAGATGATATCCTTTTATAGATAAATGTTGAAGTTTACAATTTCATTGGTGCTTGCAACCATAGCTTTAACTTGAAAAATTGTTTTTTTTTTGGATTAGCTTTAGTTCCGTACATTTATTCCATTTCCATTGTAGGTTCGCCGTGGTCAACGTCTAACAGCGAACGAATCATTCCCGTGGCTACAGAGATTGAGGTTGTCAAGCCCTACATTGAGATTTTGCAAAAAAAACCTCCATCATTTATAACGGTAACTAATACACTTGCTATTGCTCGAACAAGATTTTATAATCCTTTAAAAATCAAGACCATTATTTTATACGATCAATAGGAGTTGAAACTTATTTGGACTACAGATTGGCTTTTAATAATCGTTTCTAAGAGAGATCTGAAAAAAGATTGAATTCAACTAGTCATTTAATCAAAGTTTTACTCAGAAAGATCAATTCGCCTAATAAGAACGTTTTATTTTGTATTTCTAGCCACTAAGAGACATCGCAGTTGTGAGCGGGCAAACGGCACGTTTTGAATGCATCGTTCAAGCTGAGCCACAGCCAAACGTAATGTGGTCTAAGGACGGCAGGGTTATTGAAAATTCTTACAATGTTGAAGTTTACTACAGAAATGGCGTTTGTCGTCTTACTTTGACTCGAACTACCCCTGGTTAGTATCATTTAGTGCCATGTCCCTATACGATAAGCTTAATAATTAAAACACGAACATTGTTGATTCATGAGAAAAAGTTTTGGATTTTGTAGAAAACTCTACTTGAACCACCAAACTATTTTCACAACATTAGTACGCACCAATTCTTCGAACATGCAAATAGAAAAAGTCATTCGAGCTCTCGACTGACCTCATTTCTCGAAATTTCAGACGACGCTGGCACGTACGCCTGTACAGCGACGAACCACCTGGGCTCGGCCGTGACATCAGCGACCTTGCAGGTGCCAGGTAACAGACGCTCGCTATACGGGGTTAATTAAAACAAATTAAATAAGCACGCCAATTACTGAGAAGAAGTATCAGAGGGTTCAGGTGCTAAAATCCAAAGACATGATGGTAGTGGTGGTGGTAATACTTGAGAAGAATTAACGAAATGATACAAAACAAACGAACGAATGAGAAATATTTGCAAGATACGCAAAGTATAGACATTAATACTGTAGTTTTACGACAAAGCGCTTGTAATTTTTTTTTTTTCTTAATTTTTTTTTTCTCTTTCTTTCTTTTTTTTTTTTTATTAATTTTTGGTGATAGAGGCTAAATAAAACTATTAAACAAAAGATGCTTGATTAATGTAAACCGGATGCTTTGAAGAAATACGTGAGGTGATATTTAAAGCTTTATAACTGGATATATAAGATTATTGGTTGGTTGATAAAATCATGTACTAATTTGTGTCACATGAACATGTGTAATGTGAACTCGCCGGAGTGTACATCAAGTGCCAAGACCATTTCCGCCTGAGCATTTCCATAAACAATATATAAGTAACAAATTTCTCCCTTTTTTTTGCCAAACTAGGCGTGAAATGTTTTTTCTTCTTCTAGTCACAGGCACCATTAATGTAACGATATATCAAAGAATTTGTCACAATGAGATAAAGTATAGTTGTTGGAAATATAAATTTTATGATTAAAAAGTAATAAAATGTTTACTTCAAAAGTATGTTGATTCTTTAAACTCGTTGCAACTTTAGTTAACCGATAATTCTTTTCACCACAGTCAGTCTAGTCATTTAAAATAGTTTTTAACATTTTACGATCGCATTCTTTGATGTCGGGAAAAAAAAATCCTTCTCTCACTTCATCCGTAAATTATTGCCTCATGAATCAGTCGTGCTTACGCGAAATTTTATTTTCGTTATTTCCCGCGTTATTTTGGAACACGCTGTCACAGAATATGCTCGCAGTGGCTTTCTCATTCGCAGACTTTATTATTAGAATTCAGTGCATCACTTAGCACGTTATTCGCTCGCCGAGCTTTCACTTTAACATCGTGGAATATCAAGTTTTTTCCAGAGCTTGAAGAATTTTTTGGTTCCACTTCGATAACAGGTGACAGAAAATAGATGTTTTTACACAACTTAAAATTTTAGGCTACCTATACTAAGTAATATCTTGAGAAAATTCAATGAAGCATATTGTTGTTGCATAGCTTTATGGATTTTTAGAAAAATTGTGTTATATTGTATTTCGATTGGATTACTTATAATATTTGCACGTACGACAAGTTTTTAATGTAAAAGACAGTCAAGTTTGAGGATGGAATAGTTTTTAATGTGATGAATGAAGAGAATGCTAAAAAATTTATATGTTGTTTCATCGATGTTGTAATCGTCGCAAACCAGAGAAAATAAAAACTGTTGTTTTTCAACTTTACAAGATTACGGCTATGTAAATAAATGTGTGCTTTCTCTGCGATGTATGGCATCTTTATTTCTTATCACTACTATCCTTCTACTATCCTTAAGCTCATTGTGGATGATACAATATATTTTTATTTTTATTCACCAATAAAAAAACCTTGAACAATTTTTTTTACAACATTATAATAAAAAAATCTTAATTATTGTACAGTCCACAATGTGTACACTACTTAATCTTTTATTTTACAAATAATTTTGCATTTGAGAAAAAATATGATCGGTGTAAAAAAAAGTTCTTTTGCTTTAAATATTTTACTATATAATTTCTCTTTACAGTAATATCGTTGAAAAACAGTTTTTGAAAAATTATTGTCATTGAAATTTACAATTTTCCCGTATTTTTGACATAAAATACATTTTTTTGTCACTTTAATAAAAATAATAAAATGATACAATTCACTTCTGCTCTGCTATGAGAAATTTTCTTTGTGATAAAAATCACTACTGGATCTCGGCTATTTTTTAAATTCTGGGTGTACACAACTAAAAGGTAAAATAAATAAATCGTAATAAGTAATTACTAACTTATTTTGCACTGTAGTATTTAACATATTACTAATGTAAAAATGCTACTTTTTCAAATTGCATGTGTTATACGTTTTTCAATTAGTAGATGTGTGTGTTTGTCTTAGCATTAAAAAGGATGTATATTATTTTTAGAAAATTATTAAAATTAATGGTAATAATTTGCTTACTAACTTTTAAAATAATTACTTTCACAAGACATCATGTGTTGTAGTGTTTTTGCTTAGAATAATTTAATATAGATCAAACACTTACGTTTTTTAAGGATAATAGTTGACTTTTACTTTTGTTGTACAAGTTTATGTCATATTTATTAATCCAGTTTTCATTTCAAAATAATTGTTTACAATTATTTTGCAGCATTTTAAGAAAAATAAAAATTTTTAGATTGGAAGGATCTTAATATTTAGAAAAAGGGTTGCTAATAAATTTTTAGAAAATCACGGAACTTTTTGTTCACATAAAAATACTTGCAAAAAATTCAATCGTTTCCCAGAACTGTACACTACGCGTGAAGAGCAGCGTATGATGACAGGCCTATTCAAAAATAGACCGCAATGTAATCTCGGAGTATACGAACGAAAGTATGACTTCGCTATCCCAAAATAAATCATGAAAATAATGAGCCCTTGGTCGTATTGAAATATTTTTATCAACTGTAGGGTTTACGAGGAAAGAGAGCGTATATATTTAAATATTACACATGTTCTGTATTTTTTTTTTAATATTTAAAATATACCTCTTTACGTATTTTTCTAAAATACTATATTTACTGGAGAGAGTATCAAACACATCGATTTTTTATTGACATTTAAAGTAGTTTACCAAAACTGTCTCCAAAGTGAAGGACACAAATTAATCCGACAAAAATCTTCAAGTTAATATTGCTCTAAATAGAGTGAATGAAATACAACAAAAAAGGGACACAGTTCTCTTGAAGGTATTTAGTTTCTATAATTTTTTTTTTTAAATATATTTCTAAATTAACATTAAGAAATTTAGTAGAACTGTGTTTCCTTAGTTTCAGTAAACTCATAAATCCATCCTCAAAAGCATTAATTCCCAATATAAGAATTAAGCAATATACATCTAAATGCGATGCTTTTAAGATTATACAAGCAATTTATGTATGTTCGATAGAAGTTCAAATATTACGAATTCCATCCAGTTTCCAGCGTATACTACACAATGTTTTTGGCATCACGAATTTTCCTATGCCACGTACGGGCAGTGCTATTTCTAGCGACCTTTGGGTACGACTGACCTCCTGCTGCAGATTCTCACGTTGTTTTCCTTTTCGCGTACCGGAACGATGCGCAAAGTGAGGAGACACTTTGCGCTTACAGCCGCACTTGTTACTTGTTTTTTTTTTTTTTTTTTTTACTACTCGAAATATGTGACCTCTATTCAGAAAATATTTGGATCTATTTTGTAAAAACCTTTACTAGAACATAGAAACGTAGATTTTTTGTATTCCATTATTGACATAATTTATTCGTTATAATTCTTTGATTGTGTTTGAATAAAGAACATGAGTGAAGCTGAATAATTTTGAATTTTAAATTTTACTTTATTAACATTTTAAATGATTTAAAATTTTTTTAAAATTTAATGCTCCCAACGGTTTTATAATTTTTTTAATAGTAATTTCAAAATAATTTAAATAAGTAATTTCATAAAATGCTTAGTTTACTTTACATTTCTATGAAATATTAACATACATTTGTGTGACAGAAACAATTAATTCTAATAATTTTTTCATTGTTTTTAAGCATATGCAGTTACAAATCGAATCAATAGGTGCTATTGTATATTAAAAACAAAAATTATTCTTTGTTTTTTTTGGTTTGTTTGTTTGTTTGTTTTTTTTTTTTTTTTTTTTTTTTTCTTTTTGATAAATTTCACAATACTCATTTGCTCATAGTGTACTAAAATTTAAATTACACAATAATTTCTGATAATTTTTTGTATTAATGGATAAGATCTTTGTTTAAATGCATTTTTAAATTAATGATATTATTTTAATGATTTATTTTAATAATTATTTTAATGATTTATGTTAAATTCAGGTTGATTTTATTGAATCCTCCTTATAAATTGATGTAAACAACCGAAAGTCAAATTCTTATCATTTTACACAATTGAATGAAAAACATAATTTATACTTTAAAATGAAGACGTCCTCTATGTTTTTTTTAAATTATTTATAAATATATTTTTCAAAAGTTAAAGAAAAAGCACCATAAAGTACAACATGTATTATGTATTTGTAGCAAGCAAACACTTAGCTCACACAGAGAGGGCGTGCGCTACAGGCGATTATTTTAAACACGACCCGAATGCTTCCTGAACCACGTGTCAGAGTTTCGTTGGCACCAAAAGTTTCTCCAGATTACCTGCGACACATAACGAGAGAAGTCAGACTTGGCTCCGGGCCAACGCTGACTTTAAATCGGCATGTTTTATTTGAGTTTGTAGAAGTGGTATTTGGTCGCTTTAGTCCTACTGTTAATATCACTATCCTAGTATTTTTTTAAATTTATTTATTTTTTTAAATTCAGTTTGTAAAAAGCCTAATCAATAAAACCTTCATGTTTGATATAGTTACAAAATCTCATTTTTGAAATTCATCTTCAATATAAAATTAGAAAAATCAAATGCAATTATTGATCTTGGAAGGAAGATGAATCTGTAATTTATTGGCATACGAAATAGAACGGGGCATTATGATTTAATAGAAAAAAAGGAATGATTGCATAATCATTGCAGACTATTAGAATAAATTAAAGTGTACATAGTTGATTAAAAATAAAAAGAAATGTTAACACTACTTAAGTATTCTAAAAATTTTTTTTTTTTAATTAATTACATTTCAGGAACGTTTTCAGGATTGCAAGGGACTCCAAAGTACAAATCTAATTCTGATAATCCACCTAGATTTGTCGCCCTTAAGGATCTTTTTTTGTCACCGGAAATTCACATTAAAAGTCCTCTTTTATTACCAAGCAATGATTTAAAAACAGACTTTTGGAAATCTAGGTAAAATGACTTGAATTTATTTTATTTACTTTTGTTTTATTAATTAATTAATTAATTAATTAATTTTTTTTTTTAATGGAAATGATAAAAATGAGCATGTTTCAATAGATCACAGAAATTACCAACAACAAATGATTGGAATTTTCCAGAGTTATTTTTGATACGATTAAGTTTATAATTTTTAACAATTTAAAGTTTCACTTGGAAACCTAAATTTAAAAAAATTATCTGTCAATTTTTTTTTACGGTCTTTCTATGAAATTATTTTCCTAATCAAACCAATCTATTTCACCATTGACGTGATAAACATACCGTGAACAGAAAGCCTCTAAAGCACTAAGAGTGCCTCGGTTTGTTTTTACAGCAACGAAATTATACATAATGAATCGTGGAATCCCGATAATGTGGCGCGCCAGCTCGAATTTTCGGACATGAAGACAACGGACGAATCCATCGTTAACCTTCAAGTCTCGCCACATCCGAAGTCCAAACATAAAACCCACGGTTCAATCAGAAAGATTACCAAACACCGGAAAAAATGTAAGTTTAGTCAACGTGAGCTCACAATTTATTGTCATTTGTTTATCCTTGTACAAAAATTTCACAAAAACCATATAAATCAACAACATGACATCATTATTGTATCAAAAAAAAATTCAGTCTTTCGGTACGTATTACAAAAAAAGCTCATCATACTTTTGTATTGGAGTAAAAAAAAATCTCAAACTTCCATCCCTACATGTATACATATATACGAATAAAATCGACAGCCAATCTATGAGTTAGTTCAGACGTAAATGAACTTGAACGTACGTTTCGCGCACCCACTTTGGGCGAAGTATGGTCGCGACATCGAAAAGAACCAAAGGGGTAGGGAGAAGAAAATGGCTCAGCTCAGCTGCTTGATCCTCTTCTACGAACGGCAGGCGGGGACTTTGAAAATTTCGCTGGGAAACCAAAAATAGCGGGCTAGAGAAAAGTAGTCGCAGATGTGGCACCTTGAGAAATCAGAGATGAGTCAGACAGCTGGTTTTGCGAGTCCCCTTCCCACCTCCCTCCTTTGGGACGTGATTCTTCAACGTGTCGCGAACCGTTTGACTTGCGACGTAGGCTGTGGTTGTGAATGAATGCCGTGGCAGAGATAATTTTCCGGGTGAGGGGACTGAGAGACGAAATCGAAAGCATGACTCAATAGTGACTCGACAGTTGGATGTACACGGGTGGAAAACTCGCGCCAAATGACGGTACATTAGCTGTGCTGACTTTGGCTGTGGCTAAGGTATCGGTCCAAGGTGGAGTTGAACACCAGACTAGACTGTAGTGATGGATGTTTGCGTAGTCTTACAATGAGTCTCTATTTGTGAGCAACATAATTGGTGTAAACAGAGTTCCAGCTTGGCTTGAGTGTGTGGAAGAAAACGTATACTGGCCATGTGGTATAGAAAATCTCCGAATATCATAGCAGTACAGCTGTTTGATGAGAATATCGGGTCGATCTATTTTTATCGCTCAAACAGCCAAGTATTCGAAGGTTGAGGGTTCGTTTTATTAGAAAATAAATTTCTAGTCATTCCGTCGAATCCAATGTTTTCTCTGATGAATTTTGAACGAAAGATTGTAAACTATGGTACAATTCACTGCGCCATTGCCTCCATTCGAAGCGTACATGACAATGAATCGTGACGGCAAAATCATTGGATTAAATCCGAGGAAGTGTAATGATTTTACAGCCAATTTTATTAATTGGTAAAAGGAGAATCGCAACTTACCAAACAATAAATAATAAAATGCATAACAACAAGCAATATTGAGAGATAATTATTCAAAATAAAATGTTAAAAGTAGTACGAATTCCTTAAGTACAATAGTTGCTGTACGATTTGAATGTCAAAATCTAAGGTGTCACTTTGAATGACAAATCGATGATTCATGTCTTGGGTGAGTTTTTTAATATTTACAGCTTTAGAAGCAACATACAAATAAATTTTACGAGTATTGAGTTTTTGCCAACTTCTCTCGAATATCACAAGCAACAATGTGTTGCGATACATTCGTAAATGAGAACAGAGACGCTTAGTAGTAAACTAAGATAACGTAGTACAAAACTTTTCATCCCATTTTTTGTGTCACGGTGTTATTAAATGGATTGCCAATTGTGCGTCACTAGCAATACCCAAAAATCATTGAATAAGGAGCCAGTAATGACTAATTATGTAAGACTTGTGAAATTCCTCTGTAATGGTTTTAATGTCAACACTAATAGAAGACGACCACAATGTATGACTATACGTTTCAAATGAAACATCGTACGAAATTAGAATCCATGTATCTTATACACACGCGTCCACTACTATTTGAAGACAAACTATCCTCGATAGAGCACTGTTTCAACGATTTAAAACGACAACTAAAAAAAAGAAGTGAATAACCGAGTTTCGTAACCGGACAACAAACGCTGGTTGCTTAATAACACCCTAAATTGCAAAATCCAATTATTGTAAAAACAATATACTTCAACAACAACATCGTTACTTGGAACATCAATTCCACGATCGCACCTCAAAACCATCAAAGCCAAGTACAAAGCAGCAACAAAAACCTCGTCGTATCCGCACTTTCGATTGTTCGCAAGACACGGAGTGACAATGTCACCCGTAGCGACTTGCAAAAGCGCGTGCCCGATCTTTTCTCTTTCTTACGGCCTGGGGGTAACTCGAAACCGCAAGCCATACACACACAGCGCCGCGTTACATCAAGCCGAGCCCACTGGACTGTCCATACTTGGAGTGAAGACGACCGTGACGGCGCGGACTGCACGCACTCGCATCGTCCCCGTCTTGCTCCGTTTCCCTCGCGCGTATGCTCCACGCACTGCCTTGAACTTCTTTGCGGCCGAGCGCGATTATGATTTTGCCATTCGATCCATCTGTCTGGTTAAAAACCCTGCGCAAACCCAAACAGACGAGGTTGGATGAAAAGTCGGGGCAAGTGGTGGAAAACCGGTTCGTTGAGGATGCACTCATGATACCGCCACTTGGAAGGGGAAGGAAGGGATTACACAGCGCACGTGCCGGGCACACAAGTTGGCAAACGTGTGTATGGGATATGCACCTGAGTCCTAACGTATACCGGTGCGCGCAAGTATGTGGAGCAGTTGTTGGGCGCCTCGCGTGATGATTACGGGATGATCACGACGATGGTTACGATCATGCGGTAGAGATGCAAAAAGAGTATATGTATTTGGCGCTCTTGTGTACGATGCTCTTGCCTCATCCTTTTGTTACTGCGTTGTTGTACGGGTTTTTTAATCAGTTCCGTTAAACATGACGGTTTCCAATTTTTTATCAGAGCGAGTGAGAATTGGCCAGTGGACTGTTGGAGATAATTTGACGCGGTGCACTTGAAATTTCAAATCGGGAGTGGTGGCTGGTCAATGGGGCCAATGGACATGTGGAAAATTAAGTGCAGAGTAGGTACGTCCGAGAATCAACATTAGTATCCTTTAGAGGCTGGAAACTGATTTTTTTCCTCAGAAGGTTTTTTCCTAATGTTATCAGTGAACTTGATGGTACATGACGCGTTACAAACATAAAATATGTAATAAGTGGAAATCAAGAGTTTCAGGTGTGTAATCCTAGGATTACTTTCAAAATTTGTTTGAGAGAAAAAAATCATTTTCGAATCATCGATACTGGAATATCTCACTTCAAAACGAAGGATGATAATTTCACTCCACAATAAAAGTAAGTCTTCCCTAGCAAATTTGAAGTGGTATTATTTACCCGATAAAATTTAAGAAGCAATAAGATTAAACATGGTAAATACACCTTACGTTGAAACAGTAGACGACCAAATGATAGTTTAATTGAATTTTCCATGATTTCAAAATATACGCAACTAAATGGCTTTTCAACATAAGACTCAAGTACAAAAAAACTACACACTTGTCATTAGGTATGTTATGATCATGACCTAAGACTTTCTCACACAAGCTTAATAAATTCCAAAATATTCGACACACCATGTCACGTAAAAAAAGTTATAGGATTTCAAACAAGGCAATGAAAAAAATGAGGTAGATTAAAGAATTTACACCTAGACGGATACGTTTCGACGGTGTTTTTCTGTAGGTATCCATCATCTGTAGAAGCAGTGAAAGAGTGTCGCGACTCGTTTGAAATATAATGCGTGCACGTAATCTCAGGCCCGTGTGTGACAACAGACACAACTCTACATATGTAATATTACTGCCACTGCTGCCGCAAGCGATTTCTTATGAGACGTGTATATGACTTAACGGTTTCTTTCCGCTGCGCCTTCTTCCACCGTGTTTCAATGCACTTGCATCGGTTAAGCTTTTTTTTTTGCACGCCCAACTTATACGTGTATGCGTTTCATGCATATTGTTTTCTATAGTCTGTAGTCCATATATATGTATTCTACGGGTGTTACTTGGTATTTTTATGATTCGGGGTGTGTGTTGTAATTTTTTTTTATGTTGCAGTTTTGGAAGATAAATTTTTGGCAATCGTAAATCTTTTAAATTATTTCAATGTGAATTTCGGAACAGCTTTGCTTGAAAATACTTAAAAATTGTAAAAAAATTGTTCTTTTATAAAATTGCAGGAGGACTTGACTAAAATTGCCGTCAATGCTTTTCTGAGTTGAAAAAATGTACGTTGAGAATCGTTTGATCTATTTTAAATGTTGTTCAATGTTTGATGTAACTTTCAGTATAATGAATGGATTTTTCTAATATGTTTGACACTCACGTGATAAAAAAAAAAAATCGAAAAAATCCATAATTCATCTAGACGAAATTTTTTTTCAGAACGTGAAATTACCCAAACGTTTCAGTAGTGTCTTTGGAAAAGCAGAGTGTTTTAATTTTAGAGGGGAACATTAGAGGGAATGATGTTTTTCTGTAAATCTTACAAAATAGATAAAGATCCATATTTCTTTAAGACAAAAATGAAAATATACTACAATGAAAATGACCACCGCTAATGTCACACACCTGTAATGGTACTCAGTGGGACCATATGCGTTTTATATAAAATTTGTGGTTGTCAAGCGTGAATTTGTATGTTTAACACTTTGTTCAATACGTGTAAGCCACAAGAAAAACACAACTCCCCAAAAAATTATTAAAAATTTTTTTTATTTTATTGTTTTTTGTATTTATTTTTGATTTTTTGAAAAATGTTTCTTGTACCTTTTTTTATTTTTAATATATTTCATATGTTCAATACCTTTTATATATTTTATATATTTATTTATTTATTTTATACACAATTCACAACAACGAAGTTGTACGTTTCGATGTTTTTGGATTAGTACTAATGAAAATGACTGAATCAAATAGAATCATTAGGACTTGTATGGATGTAAATATTTAATGAATTTTATGTAAAGTCTGTTCCCCATTTTGATAACTGTTGCATTGTTGAAAAATTGCACCGTATCGAAAGACTTATCTGAATTTTTGTTTAATCCTGACAAAAATAATTCATTATTCACTGCTACACAATTGTAAGCATAATCATTACTATCGTTATACGTCAAAATTTTTAAAAAACGTGTAGTATTTGAGCCTCTGAGATAATTTAATACAATTTTTTATATCGTAAGGTTCTGAAAATTATTTACATGAGTATATAATGCTCTCTGCTCTACAAAACGTATTCTATCAAAAGCGATCTCTCGATGACAATATAATATATTAGGTTCTCTTCTAATCGTGTCAGTCTCGTCGATGGCATCAAATAAAACTTTTTACTCGCAGGTATCAACCTTGAAATATTAATTTACTACTACTACGGAGAGTATCAAATTTCTAAGAAACGTAACTTTCAATCGTAGTCTTGTGTGGGTGACATGTTATCATATTTGTTAAGCCTAATTTTCGAGACTTAAATTCACCTTTTTGTTTTGTACCGTTGAAATACAAAAAAAAAGTTCCTTACAAAATTAAATTACCTTTCGGGCAAAGGTAAATCGGTATTAATTGCCAGTGCGAGTTCCACTTTTAAACTGTACAAGTCATTATTCACAGTCTAATTGAGATCTTATTTTTAGAGGCCCAATACTCCCTCGAAGAATCAAGCTGTTCAATCGCAACGCCAAAATAAACTTAACTCGCAAAGATCGCGTTGTGAAAAAACAACACGCTCTGTTTCAATAATCGTTTCAGCTTCGACGACAACGTCAAAGCTATTAAGGTCGGAAATCCCCCTACCGCGGCAAGCGAAATTTATACCCAATCCCGGTATCGACAGCCATAATTTCCCATCAGCCTCAATCCAAATGCATGATTTTTTCAGCGCAGCCCACTCGTCTCGGAAAATTATGCGCGAATCTTATCTAAAAAGCCCAGCCCACTCTACGAGCCTCCAAGGCGACATAATCTTGCCTCGAGGAGGGAAAAAAAAAAAAAAAAAAAAAAAAAACCAAGCGATCCAAGCGCAAGTATCGGTATCCACGCGTCGGTCGAGAGAAAACGAGAGTATAACGTAGGTATAGCGGGCCCCAAAAAGCTCCCTCTGTCGCCCGCATCAGCTCGGCGGCTTCGGGTATATTTTTGTCCGCCCTTTCTTCGAGCGTCGCGGCGCCCAGCGCCGTCCCCTCCCCTTCGGCTGCTCCCGCCGATGGACGATTTTCTTCCCTCCTCCGCTGAAAAACGGGAGGTGGCGGGAAAAAGGGGGAGGTGAGGCAATACTCCGTCGAGATATCTCGCGGTGTCGGCTCTCCCTTGTGATTCGCATTCGACCGACGTCTTGGTGAACGAACAGAGAGAAGGAGACAAAGTCTCGGGCCGAGGAAAGCACGCGCGCGCCGATTTTTCGGGCGTGATGCTGACGACTTGAATCTTTTGCCGAAGAGGCGAGCGGCCGCCGCTATATACACACACACACACATACGCATCGAGGACTAGATTTTATTTTTATTTCAATTCTTGTTATTGTTATTATTATTGTTGTTGCTGTTGTTGCTGTTGTTGTTGTTGTTGTTGATTTTGCAATTGCCGTTTCAATTGTGCCGAGGAGTGCGACGAGATACACAGAGAGGACAGGAGTTGTTACCGAGGGGGCCTTTCGAAGATTGAATCATCGAAGCGGCAAAGGTCAAGAAGAATAGTGTTGTGCTTGTGCGCGGAAGAGGATCGGCCGAGGGGCTGTTTTATTTTTTTTATTTTTGTTTTTTTTCATCCGATTTTCGTCACACTCGTAACACGCTCCAAGCTGGCTCGCTTGGGACACAGGCAGCACTATGAAGCGCCAACAGTCATGGGATACGCAAAAACAGGAGTACACGCAGGAGCGTACCGAAACGCAGATTACCAGGCAACAGATTACGCAGCAGAGAGGTCAGTTTTTAGGGACTGGACGAATGACGATTGGAGGGTTGTTTTTTTTTTTTTTTTTTTTTTTTTGGACGATCGGTATGGATCGGTAATGGTTTTCGGTCTCTGAAGTGTGATTTTTGCCCGAACGCGTTATTTCAATCCACTCGAGAGTGTTTTGGTACATTTTATTCTATAAAGATTAATGATCGCGAGCAAGTGTAACGTAGCGTGTCCGTAAAAATCGTATAATTAGATCGAACGCACACACCTTACCGCGTGTAATTCAATATCGCGACGAATTCTAAATTACACGCCTACCGCAGAGTTATTTATAATAAGCCGAGTGGTGGGGGGCTGCGTAAGAGGCGTTCGTAAAAATAGTGCCTGACCTTTCGTCCAAAAAAATCGATGCAAAGGTGGTGGTCCAAATTTTCTTTTTTTTTCCTCCGCCCATACTAGTTCTGGTGAAAAAAAAAAAAAAAAAATTATTTGAAATTTTGAAAATGCGCGATCGAGGCGGAAAGAAAGCGGAGGGAGTAAATAAAAAAGGCACATCAAGCTCGCACGGGTAAAAAGAGCCGTAGCTCTTGAGTGCGTATGCATGTCCGTCAGACGTCGGGCTCAGCGCAGCGTATGGAAGAACTGTTAGGCAGCGCTCGAGCGTCTCCTTCTTCGACGCCTGCACGCTGCTCGTGATTTTAGATTCCCCGACAGCTGAACCTAAGAATCGTCAGAAGCGCGATCGGAAGTGCTCGATCAAGGCACGAAAATCGAAAAGCTCGGAAAAATACGCTGTGTATCGAGAAAAGACAATTTTTTCCGATAACCCCTCCTAATTGATCATTAAACACGCACGCATTACAAGGATGATGGAAAAATCATTCGTTGCTGCGATGCAAAATTAATTACTTTGCCATTGTTGTCGACTGTATTGGTCATTTGCTTTTGATGCTGATGGTTCGTCTACCCCCGGATGCAGAGTTTGCTAGTCGTGTGTTGGCTTTATAAATATCACGACATACGACACGGAAAATCTGAATAGAGCCGTTTGTGTTTCATAATTGGGTCACGCGAGTAGGTAACTTCCAAGAGCCGAAATGTCGACTCCAGGGTTTTGCCAACTAAAGCCGCTTAATTGGCGGTGTTGATTGTTTCACCGTCTTTTTGAAGTCCCCCAAAAAGTAGACCAGTCACTAATTTGTGATTTGGAAAATTGGCATAACCCCCTAAATTTTTGGTCCAAAAATCAACTTGTTTTATGGCACAAATATTGAGTTACACCCCAATGAAACCCATTTCCTCGTACTTGCGATAAGCGTCAAAATAAATGATGACAATAGCTCAAGAAAAAAAAAAATGTATCCACCGACTTGATCATCGACAGCGTCGAGGGCGATGGCAAAAATCGCAGCCTCTTCTTCCCTGCAGCTCGTAACCAGTGGCCAGAGAACGAGTTCCTCCACGTCGGTATTCTATTTTCGAGTGAGCTCTCAACGCCGCTGGTCTAAATTTAGGGAGTCAAGCCTCGGCTCGCGCGCGCGCGCGCTCCAAAATTCTTCGCACTTCGTTCCATCCCTCTCCTCTACCTCTTCGTCGTCGTTGTTGACGTACTCGCATTTCGGTCTCTGGTCCTAGGTATTATGAGGCGCAGATGGCCGTCCTGTTTTCGTGGAGAAAATCGTCTAGGATCTTTTTAATGGGACCCCACGATGCCGTCGGCTGTTTTGACAGCTCCGTTAATGAGATGTAACAAACCTGATGCGCCTAACAAGTTGCCCCACGGAATTCTCGTTAACTCTAGCGAGAGTTGCTGTGTTGGCGCTAGAATTACGTAATAATTGTATTGATGAATTTCTGCAGAAATTTCGGGGCTAAGAGAAATTTTTCTAGGTTTTTAGGATTAAATTGTTTTCCGACAATAGTATGCTTTCTGTTTTGAGGGCTGTTTTTTTATTTAGGATAGGAAAAAAAAAAAAAAAATTGCACGATTTTTCACAAGTCGAAACTTTAAGATTTTATTTTTATTTGTGAATAACGTAGATGTTGACTATGTTTTATTCACAAGACCATTAATCATCGACCTAAAATACTTTCTCTCGACCCATTTCTTACGTTTAGTTCGAAAATATTTTTGTCTCATGCTCAATAAATATGAGAAAATTTGGCTTTCATTAAAAATAATATTCAAATGTCATAGTTTATTTTAAAATTATCTAAATTACAGTTTTTAAGGATATTACGGTGAAAATAGACGCTTTTGAGTTCTATGTTAACTAAATTTCAATGCAAGGTTTGATAAAACACAGTTTTTTTTTGTTACCCAAGAGATCGTAAATTTTACACGTTGAAAAATACGTTGAAAAACATTTATTTCTTTTCGAGAACCCAACGAAAAATGAAAATGAAAACAAGCGAATTTCCAAGTGTTGCGTGATTAAACAGGCCGATTCTTTTTGCGACACCATTACAGAGTTGGATGTACTCCAAAGCACCAGAAAGCGAATGAAAATGCCACGCTAATCCATCTTGTTTACTACTATTGCCGGTACAAGTTTTTTACTACAAACACAATAAATATTTATCATTCAATATTGCAATTGAAAGTTAGAAAATTGTAACATCTTAACTATCTATGACTATAATAGTTATAAACAAGGTTTAAGTATACTTGATACTTCAGTTTTATCTAGTGTAAAAACTTTTTTAAAATATACAAATTTTAATATAATGGGTCTCGAAGGCATTATAAATGTTTTTACATTCATCAAAATTGATAAGACTTTAGGCTTTTGAAGTACTACGATCATCGAAAAATGGTTCCGATATTATTAGAACTATTTTTCGATACCATCAGAAATTGTATAAATCTATAAAGGGTGGACGAAGCCCCTTATCATAAAAAGAGAATAGAAAATTTATGCATTTAATAAAATAAATTTAACTTATGTCTTTCGTTTGAATAAATGGCACGTGAGAGAGTAGGTGGTTGAAGGAAAATTTGCCAATTTCGATCTTATACGCAAGCTTAGGAAAAATATTGTTGCGTTGCGCGATCGATACTAGCCAAAAATTGCGGCAAAGTCCAGCGAGTCTATAGAGAACATTTAAAATGCTAGAACATCTAGAACAGCTAATCTCATCATTAGTTTTGACACTCTGGGCATGAAGTACTGCTGATTTTGCATCAGAAATAACATTTTACAACTTTATTGCTCTAGAATCAATAAGTAATTTATTTAATAATCAAATGATAAAATATTTTAGAAACCTTTAGTGTTAAATTATAAATTGTGTTTTAAGTTAACTATACGTTATACAGTTATAATTATATTAGTATCGGATGATATGCTGAATAATGTGGTGACACGGGTATTTTACTGTTTTGAAAAAAAAAGTAATAAATACAACTTATTCTGAAGAAATAGATTCAAAAATTCATTCCTATGACAATGAATTTATATAATAAATAGTGTTGTAGATACAGTACATTGCACTTTTTACTCGAATTGAAATATTCAATTGTCATCGTGTTACAAGATTAATTTTCTAAAGTTATTGGTTATATTTTTTGTTTTTGTATTTTGTTCCAAGCTTACCAAATTTAAATTAAATTTAAATGAACAAAAATAAAATAAAATTTAAAATAAAAAATAAAAAAAAATTCAGTAGAACAAGATTTTTAAAATACAATTTCTTATTTATAAATGGAACTATGAAATATTGTATACTACTAACTTATTGTATATTACTAAGTAATAGTTGAAAATAAGAAAAAATGTTAAGTTTTTGCATAAATTACTTGTAAGAATTTCGAAAAATATCTAATTGTTTTGTAGTTATAATAAGCTCTACTTTAACACAAGTTTTGAACAAATTCAGGAAAGCAATGTATTAAATTGATACTAAATCAATTGGAATCACTATCATTAAAAAATGCCTGATTATTTATTTTTTATATTTTTGTAACCAGAAAAATTATGTATAATTAAATACAAAAAATAAAAATTAATATTTTAAACAATTTTGATAAAATTGAGAGTAATATTAGGAACATAGATAATAATTACGTAACGCAAAAAAAAAGAGAGAGAAAAATGTTGGAGGTATAGAGGAAAAGTAATCGAGTGAGATAACATCACGAAAACGTTGAGCCTAAATAAAGAGTGATGGTTATAAAAAAAAAATTTTAAAGCAGGAGAAGGTGGAGAAAAATAGAAAAAAGGCAAGAGGATAAAGAAAGATCTGAGAGCTGGACGACTATGGAGTTTCGAGAAAAGAACAAGAGAGAAGAAGAATAAGTAACTGTGGGCGACGCGGCTACCATGTAAAATAGGTCCCGGTAACGTGATCCCATCTCGCACAAAAATAGATACGATTCAGCAGCGTTAGACAGCGTTCGCTAACACTACAACACATCGGCAGAACGAAAGCTTTTTTAATCCCTTTCTCACCCAACTTTTTTTTTTTTTTTTTCAATTTTGCCTGCGATGACTCATTGAAGAAAAATTTCTCGTGCATATCAACATGATTATATTTAGGAAAAGTAAGATGAAAAAATTAATAAGTTATGAACTACTGAGGTATTAGATGACATAAGTATCCTGAACCAGAAAATAGTCCCTAAAAGATTGTTGCACGCCTCCTTTTACAGAAATTGTGATCCTTTATTTCTCTAAAGCTCGAGCTGAGTGGTCTCAAAGTCTTTTCTGCTTCAATATGTTACCATTTTTCAAAAAGTTTTTGTTAATTTAGATACTCATAATGCTTCATTTTTTAATTATTAAAAAAATTTTGAAATAAGCTCTACAAAAAAATGTTTGATGTCTTCAAGCACTTTTATCCAGAGCATAACCTTTTTTTTTATCAATTCTATCTGTAATAAGAAATTTTTATGAATTTTTTTAAATTTGTTTTTTTCCAGCATTATTTATTTAAGTTTTTTGATGAGATCTTGTAACTTTAATTGAAAAATTCTAAGAACTCGACACTATTAAACGAAAAAAAAAATTTTATTTGACACAATGATAAATTATGACGAAAAATGCTTTTAATCTGTATGACTGTTTCTGTGTTAAGATGACTAGACTTTGACTATTTAAGACTAGTTAAAATTTTAACAAATTTTTATTTTTTTGTTAAAATATAAATACATTGTTACATGGGAAACGGTTTAGAGATTAATTTTGTAAAAGTTGTTTTGCTCTGTTAGTTTAAAAAATAACTGACTTCTCGATACTAAAAAATTTAGAATTGAGAACTAGAGTAAAGTTTATGATTTTATTTTCATTAGAGGTCGATTAATAGGTAAATTTTCATTGAAAAATTAATGATAGATCACTTGATAAAGCCTCGTTATACGAGGTTTAACACATTTAGTCTAATCACACTATTTGTTTAGAGCGGGTAATTTTAAGGTATTGGAATGTCGATTGTTTCAATCAGGTGGTGCGCATTTAAAATTCTAAAAAAAGAGTTTCAATAACAAATACATTCATACACTCACTCTTCTGTTGACTTGATCAATTGTGAAGGTCAATAAATATTTAAATGTACAAATATTTGTGGACATTTCTTACTTCATTTAACATTTACGGAAATCGAATTATTGACACAATTCTGCGAGGTCTTGTGAGCTTCTTAAATTTTATAAGATTTTTTATTTTTATGTAACCTTTCATACTTATCCATGCTATGATTAGTAAAGGGTTTTTTGATTATAATATTCATGTGTATTAGGAATTATTAAATTAAAATTTTTAAGTTATTCAGACCAAGATAACGAAGATAACGTGTAGATTTTTTTTATAACCTTTAGAATAATATTTTCACTTATTTTTTTTTTCAGTTCAAGGCGAGATGATCGTGCAAACCTCACCTACATTGCCTGGGTAAAATTTTTATTTGTTTAGTAATGTGTCCATTTTACTTAGAAATGTTAAAAATAAAAATAAATTTTGTATCTGTAGATTTTCGGGTAGACCAGGTGACCCATCACCACCGGTGTTTGAGCAGATTTTTAAGAATGCCAGGTTTGCACAGGGTGGAAATGCAATCTTCGATGGTCGCTTAAAAGGTAATCCAAAACCTGTTGTGTCTTGGACTCACAAAGGCTCGTCCTTGATCGAAACGCAAAAAGTTCGCATGTCATATGACGAAAAAAGTGGAAACGTACGACTACAGATAAATCAAATCGGACCGGGAGATGAGGGGGAGTATACTTGTCACGCGAAAAATCAATATGGTAAATAATATTTATTGTTCATTTTATTGATGTCAAAATATTTTACTCAGATTAACGATGATAATTTACGAGATTCACTCGTGCATAAATAATTTAAAATACTTACGATGATTTAAAGTACTGGTACGCATAATTTTCGCAAGAATATTACTATTCGAGCCATGCGAAGGTTAGCGTACTTAGTGAATTCTTTTGATCTTACTCTTGGTCAGATAAACTGGTACATTACTGTTATAGGAGAAGCAATTTGTTCAGTGTACATTAAACCAGAAGGTTTTGGACCACCACCGCAACAAGGAAGCTTTAAAAAAGAATTTCACAGTTACCAAAAGATTATTGACAACCAATACTCAAATGGTAGCAGCACTGAAGACTTTAAAGTATGAATTGTATCAAAAAAACAAAAACAAAAACAACAGAATAAAAATACAAGCTAATGAAAATTGTGTTTCAGGTTGATACTTTTGAGTATAGAATTTTGCGAGAGACAGAATTCCGCGAGTCAATTACCCGTCGATACGTGGGTGAGTCGGATTCACAAATTACAACTTCAGCCGATCGACAACTTGGACAGGTTTCTCCACCTCAAATTACACAGAAACCCAGAAATTCAAAAATTTCGGAAGGTTCGGAAGCGATATTTTCCGCTAGAGTATCGGGAAATCCGAAACCAAGGGTAATATCATTACTTGTTTCTCATAAATACATAATAACGTACATTCAAGATCACAATTAGTGGATTGGTTTTATTATTTCAATGCCAATTTTTTGTTGTCAATTTAAAAATATTAACATTTTATTTCTCAGCTGACGTGGTTCAAAAATGGCCAGCGCATACGCGACTCACAAAATATTGAAACGACATACTCAAACCAACAAGCACAACTGAAAATCCGTAAAGTGACTACAGACGATAGTGGACATTACTCTCTTTTATCGGAAAATCCACAAGGTTGTACAGTTAGCTCAGCCTACCTTGCTGTTGAGTCGAACGATCAGGTCGACCATGTACCCATCCATACAACTGAAAGCACCAGGGAAGTCACATCGACGTTCCAGTCTAGTACTCCTGTGGAGTCTCCTGACAGTAGCAAAATTCTCGCACCGAATTTCATTCGCACTTGCACCGATCGCGATATCACCGAAGGAAAAATGACGAGGTTTGTAGGCATACAGTCATTTTGAAATATGGATGGTAAATGATTGTTACAATGAATAGGATTAAATTTTTAATGCGTTTATAGATTTGATTGCCGTGTAACTGGACGACCGTATCCCGAAGTAACTTGGTACATTAATGGATCTCCTGTCAACAACGATGCAACCCACAAAATTTTGGTTAATGAGTCTGGCAGTAACTCTCTTATGATTACAAACGTCGACAGATCTGACGGCGGAATTGTTACGTGTGTAGCTCGTAACAAGGCTGGTGAAACGTCTTTTCAGTGTAATCTCAACGTGATAGAGAAAGAACAAGTCATAGCTCCGAAATTTGTTGAACGATTCATGACGACTACTGTTAAAGAAGGCGAACCCGTGATTTTCTCTGCCCGAGCAGTTGCAGCTCCGTCACCTCGAATCACTTGGCAAAAGGTTAGTAAATCATATAAAATTTAATAAGTACATATAAATGCGTGTGATGGCTACAGAGAAATACTTCCCACAATCATTTGACTCCAAAGGAGAGAGTGTGGGGTTCTGTAAATATATAACTTCTTAGGATATGTCTCAAAAGTTAAAAAAGCTCATGGTAAATAAAATGTTAACCTTATTTTTTAAATTATTAATAAAATTTTTCATTATTTATTACACACATATTAATTGAATTAGAGTTTCGATGGTTTAGTAGTTAACCCCCGAACTGGGGAAACTCAATAGAGTCATGGGTTCGAATCCTGTCGAAACATATAAAAATTGTTTTATTAGGCTTATTCGATAGCATGAGTACCCTGGATGTCGAAGAATCACTTATCCAGTTTTAAAGACAAACAGTGGTTTTTCCTGAAAGATGTCTGGATCAGACACTGGTTCTGAAGGAAGCCAACACCTGGCCTTATTGGTATTATACCGGTAAATTTTAGATAGTCAAACCTGATATCAGTCGGGGTATACTTGTGACGACTACTGCATCCTGAAAATAGTACTCACTCGGATGGATGGACCAAATCATCTCAGAGGAATGTACGAAGGGCTGCGCACTCTTGAAGTCATTAAAAAATACTTTATAAGTCATTCTAAGTCTTTCAAAGACTTCAGAAGTATCCAAAAGACTTCAGACTTTTTACCAGGACTTCAAGCGTGCATATAGCTTAAAGTTATTAAAATAGACTTCAGGTCATTAAAAAAGACTTCCTTAGTCTTTCAAAGATTTCAGACTTTTTACCGGGACTTTAAGAGTATATATAGTTTAAAGTCATTAAAAAAGATTTCATAAGTCATTCTAAGTCTTTCAAAGACTTCAAAATTTTTACCGGAACTTCCAGAGTGCATAGGGTTTAAAGTCTTCAGAAGTCTCCAAAAGACTTCAGAGTGTGCAGCCCCTTGAAAATATATTTATAGGATTCCCATGAAATATTTGCACACCTGGGGAAAGAAGAGGAGAATTAGGAAAAAAAGAGATAAGGTGGTAGAGATAGGAATCAGGATACGTAGAGCAATGAGTTTATGTGGAATCTCACACAATACCATACAATACATACTTATTGGTTAATATACATATTAGTCTATTGATTATTGAATGTATTGATTTACGTACTTACTAGATAAATAACTTATTTATTAATTCTGTAATTTACCGATGAAATAGGATGGTATACAAATTATGCCTGGACCTGACGTGCGCATTATGACAGATGGCAGTGGAGCCTCTACTTTAGACATACCGCGAGCTACATTCAATGATGCAGCCTGGTATCAGTGTACTGCGCAAAATATTGCAGGCTCTACTGCCACCCGAGCCCGCTTGTTCGTTGAAACTCTTAAGACAGAAGCTCCCGAACCACCAAGACGTCTAAACTTACCTCGACCGACGAGAGTCATCGAACCTGAGTAAGTTGACCGATACATGAGTGCCAGTATGTCATTACTACATGGTTTTTTTGTACGTGATTGCCTTGGCTTTTAGACCAATACCTGACCCTGAAGTGATACATTTAAAACCGGTGGAAAGAACAAGACCATACGTACCTCCATCTGAAGAGGAACGTATATATCCGCCACCACGCTTCATTGTACCATTACGTGATTGTCATCAAATTGAAGGTGGTCGCATTCACATAGAGGCCAGGATCGAACCGGTGGGAGACCCTACAATGAGAGTGGAGTGGTATTTTAATGGACGAGCTTTAAGTGCAAGTAAGTATACATTATTATGCATATTAATTAGATTTATAAGCACTACAATATTTGGAACGGAAAATAACGAAACAAATCGTATTTGAGGTTCCCGAGCAACGTCTATCTTTCGTTTTGGTTTCATTGCTTTGGACTTAATAAGCATTGTAATGGAAGATAGCGGCGAGTATGTTTGCAGTGTAGTTAGCTCAACTGGAATAGCAGAATCTCGAGCCACTCTCAGTGTCACACGTTAGTATTTCATTGTATGCATAATGGTTAAGCTGATTAAAATAAAGCTGATTACAATAATTTTTTAACTAAAATAGCTCGTGCCACTATCGAACAAACGAGTCAAAATCCCGAAAGTCTTCGTTATATTCAACATCTTGAAGATTATAATAAGTATCAAAGACAAGAAAGTATGGAAGAAATGTCTGCTCAGCGACCCGTTTTTATCAAACCTCTCCAAGATTTAGGCGAACTGCAAGAGGGTCGTAATGCTCATTTTGAGGCACAGCTGACTCCTGTTAGCGACCCTACCATAAAAGTGGAGTGGTATAAAGATGGAAGACCTATCACAGCTAGTAAGTTCATAAATCTTACACATCCCAACTTGTGTTGTATGTAATAAAAAAATGATTTATCAATATTATCAAAGCATCGTAAAGACGATGACGATGATTCAGTATTCACCAATTTAAGTTCTAACTGTTGTCCAAAATGCAACTGTACTTATTTGTCAATGTGTCTGATAACAATAGTTTGGTCTTAATTTTACATTTAGTCAATTTGTATTTTCAACAGTGTATAATTTTGTCAATAAGTTACAAATAATGCTTGTTTTTCATTCCAGGTTCTAGAATCTCGACAATCTTCAACTTCGGTTACGTCTCCCTTAATATTATGCACCTACGGGCTGAAGATGCAGGTTCTTACACAGTTCGAGCTTACTCACTACGTGATTGCAATGGTAAATTCAAATGATTAAACATTTTTAAAAGTATTTTAAGTTTTAGTTTGATTCATTAATAAGGAAAATAAGTATATGAAAGTTATTTCTGTACTTAATTCATTGCATAAAAAATTTTTGGTGTAACATTAACCATGAATTGCTTAACCATCAATGTGTGCTTATTTTTTTCACTGGTTTATAATAAAAAAAATTTTAACGCGTTAGTCTACATTCTTATCTTCAACGGGTTGAAAAACATAGATACCATGTAGAAATTACAACGTGCTTTGCGTGCTATATTCATTTTATCTTTTTTACATTTATATTTATAAACATCTTTACAACCAAAATATAGATACTTTAGCAAAAGTAAGGCATTAAAAAAAAAAATGAATAAATATTTTGTAAATAACGATAAATTGTTTTTGCAGGAACAGCCGAAGCTGTCAGTTCAGCCACATTGTTCGTGCAATGTAAGTAAATATTTTATAATAGTGTCAAAGCAATACTTATGTTGATGTTTCGAATTTTTTGTAGCACGTACGAGTGTTACGAGTGATCTAGGTATTCCCGAGCAGCAACGATACATTGAAGCTACTGAGGAATTGGAAGCTTATCAACAATCTACTCATCATAAGTATATTCAAGAGCCGCCTGAGCAGACAATCCCACCGGTATTTAAAACACCGATAAAAGATCAAATTAATATTCGAGAAGGAGGATTCGCACATTATGAAGCTCAACTCGAACCCGTCGGAGATGCTTCACTCCGCGTCGAATGGCTTAAAGATGGACGTCCCGTCGAAGCTAGTAAGACATTATTAAAATCTTGTTGTATTAACCCTGAAGTTATACATGTTTCCTGAATAATTCTAAAATGTTGATACCATTTATCTTTAAAGGTTCACGAATTACAACATTCTTTAACTTTGGATACGTTGCACTTACGATAAAATATGTTACAATTCATGATGTTGGAATTTATACGTGCCGAGCTTACAATCGTTCTGGTGAATCACATACCTCAGCTCAATTAAGTGTTATTACCAAAGATGATATAATTTATGATAGTCAACATCCCAGTGGATTACAAAAAATACAAAGTTTAGAAGACTCCAGCCGGTACTCGCGTAAAGTCGAAGAAGAACAGCAAATTAGTCAGCCACCTAAATTTTTAGGGCCTTTGAAAGGTACTAATAAAATTGTTGAAGGTCAAAGAGCTCATTTCGAAGCTCGCGTGGAACCTCAAAGTGATCTGTCGATGAAAATTGAATGGTACCATAATGGCAAACCTATCACTGCTGCAAACAGAATCCAAACTTACCATGACTTTGGTTACGTTGCCATTGATATTCTCCAAGTTCGACCAGAGGATGCAGGAAATTACGTAGTGGTTGCAAGGAATAACTTAAGTGAAGCAAAATTGTCGACTAATATGATAGTTGAAAGTAAGTATGAATAACTTTGAAAAATATTGTGTACTTTTTTGATGCATAATATTTTTAGTATTTGATGAGTCAAGTTGTTCCGTTTACTAAAACACTTCTGAGTAATAGTATTCTCGTTTTTATAGAAAAAGACAGAGCTCTTGATTGTTAAATAAATCCATTTAATATGACAATATATTAGTATGATACACATCAATGAATAAATATACTTAACAAATTGTCGTTGATGCAATAAAAAAATAATTTATTGAGATAACATGATTGATTTTTTAATCAAAAAGTTTTTGAGATGAATTTTTTTAAACCTCGTTAATATTAAAAAATATTTTCATAAATTGAATAAACATTTTTACCGTTACTTATGTTCATCAATGTACTTTTTTATTACTTTAGTTGTAAAAAATGTAATTGATTTCTTATAGCTCGCTCTAGCATTGACACAAGTAGCATGCATCACGGTGCGTATGAAAAAACACAACGTTTTGAAGAATCCAAATTTATCGAACCACAATACTACATCGAAGAAATTTCAAAATCAAAGCCAATTTTTATTCAACCTCTCAGTGATCCTCCACCAGTAAGTGAAGGTAAAAATATTCACCTTGAATGTCGATTAGAACCCATGGGGGATCCAACAATGCGTGTTGAATGGTTTCAAAATGGCAGACCAGTTACTGTTGGCTCAAGATTCCGGACATACTACGATTTTGGTTTTGTTGCACTTGATATAATCCATACAAGCGCCCTAGACTCGGGTGAATACACAGCTCGCGCTACAAATCACTTGGGATCAGCACATACTTCGGCATGCGTTCGTGTTATTGGTCGCTCAGATGTAGTTACTGATACTCAAAACGAACAATCTTTAGAACAAATCCAAATGCTGGAAGACTCAAGTAGATACAGAAGAACTCAACAAGATGAAGTAACGGTTCAACAAGCTCCGCAATTCACTCGACCACTCCATAATATCGAAACCGTTGAATTAACAAACGTTCACTTGGAATGCCGTTTGCAACCTGTAGGTGATGCATCGATGAGAGTTGACTGGTTTGTAAATGGAAGACCAGTAAAAACAGGGCATCGTTTTAGACCATCTTATGAATTTGATTATGTAGCTCTTGACATATTGGGTGTTTATCCCGAGGATTCAGGAGTATATACGTGTCAAGCGAGTAACCAACTTGGTGAAGCTGTAACGTCATGTTCTGTTAGAGTACACGCTAAAAAAGATTTAATCACGGAGTCTCAAAATCCTGAAGGTCTTGAACGAATTCAATACTTAGAGGACGCCTCTAGGTATAAAAGACACGAACTTGTAGATGAAGTCGTGAATATTAAGCCCAAATTTATAACTCATCCTAAAAGTCAAGAAAATCTTCGAGAAGGACAACACGCCCACTTTGAATGTAAGCTCGAGCCAGTTACCGATTCCAATTTGAAAGTGGAGTGGTACAAAAACGGTCGTCCAGTCACAATAGGTACTATTAAATTTCCTATAGTTAATTTCTAATAAATTTTTATCAATTGAATAAATACGAATAATTTAATTTTAGGACACCGATTCCGACCAATTCACGACTTTGGCTATGTCGCTTTAGATGTGATAGATTTAATTGCTGAAGATTCTGGTGTTTACACTGTACGAGCTGTAAATCTTGTCGGAAGTGACGAAGTTTCATGTAAATTGAGTTGCCGATCCACAGCTCAAATATTAACAGACACACAAAATGAAACAGGTCTTGAACAAATTCATTACCTTGAAGATAGATCAAAATATCATCGACAAGAAGATATTGAAGAAGTTACAACTCAAGCACCAATATTTACTACTTCGTTGAATAACGTAGAAATTAAAGAAGGTCAGCGAGCGCACTTTGAATGCAGATTAATTCCAGTATCTGATGCTACAATGAAGGTGGAGTGGCTCCACAACAATTTACCTGTAAAGGCAGGATCACGATTCGTTGAAACTAATAGTTTTGGCTTTGTTGCTTTGGATATCATGTATGCTTACCCAGAAGATGCTGGAACTTACGTTTGTCTAGCGAGAAATGCTATTGGAGAAGCTATTACTTCAGCAACCGCTGTAGTTCATTGTCAGTAAATTTTTAAAAAGTTTTTTTTTTCTTATTTCACACCAGAACGTTTCTTGAAGTTATTAAAACTATTAATTTTTACAGCTAAAAAATCTATTTATCTGGAGTCTCAAAATGAAGATGCTTTGCAGAAAGTCAGACAATTGGAGGATCATTCTCGGTATCAACGCAAAGTTTTACAAGAAGAAACAAGTGTATCACAAGCTCCCGTTTTCACAATGCCCATCAAAGATTTACAAGTTGCTGAAAATCAAGCAGCGCACTTTGAAGCTCGACTTATTCCTGTAGGAGATTCAAGTCTCCAAGTGCAGTGGTTGCGGAATGGTGTACCAATTTTAGCCTGTGTGTACTTTGATTCAAATTAATAACAATTTTGCAGTTCATTATTGAATGATTGTATTGGAAAAATAAATTTTTATTTTTAGCCAATCGAATTACAACAATGCATGACTTTGGTTACGTTGCTCTCAACATGAAATACGTAAATCCAGAAGATGCAGGAACTTACACTTGTCGAGCTTATAATGAATTGGGTGAAGCTGTTACATCAGCCACATTGTTTGTGCAATGTAAGTGTTCATATTTTTTATTGAGAAATATTCCAAATTTTAATATTCAATTAAATAGAAATAAATCATAAACACCACACACTCCTACTTACTCCTACTTATACAGCAAAAGCAGCATTACAGTACGAATCACAACACGAAAGTGCATTATCAAAACTCCAAGCACTAGAAGATACGAGCAAATATCAAAAACGAAGTGAGGAAGAGATTACTATCACAGAAAAACCACGATTTACAGTCCAACTAAATGGACCAAAAAATTTAGTGGAAGGTCAAAGCGCACATTATGAGTGTCGTATCGAACCTTATCCAGATGCTTCCTTAAAAGTAGAGTGGTTCCAAAATGGTAAACCACTTTCTACTGGACACAGATACAGAACAGCATATGACTTTGGTTTTGCCTCACTTGATATACTCACAGTTTACGCTGAAGACTCTGGCACTTACACATGCAAAGTATCCAAAAAAGTATCCAATGAACTGAATGAAGCTGTTACTTCAGCCGCATTGGTTGTGCAACGTAAGTAAATTCGTTGAAATTCTGTAATGAGCAATTGAATTGAGAACGATCGTTTGACTTTGAATAGAAGACGTTTGAGACTCAAAAGTCATTTGAGAGTAGGTTGCCAAGTTTTTTAAATTGATCGGTTTCTTGATATTCTGTTGATGCCAGTAAAACTAGTCTGGATTTTTGTTGAATGAAATAATTCTCTTAAGTAAGGTGACCTAAAGTCAGGCGGCGTCAACAACATTTTAATAGGGTCCCGCTTTCTTACCTATCAATTTTTAGTCACTTAAACTAACGCGTACATATTCGTTGATGGATCAATTCGTTTTTCCAGTGCTATAGTCAATGAAGCGCACTTTATACTTCGGTATATCTTTTGTCCTTCTGACATTTGTGTGAAAACATATCTTTTGGCAATTTCCACGATGCTTACTTTTTACTATTTATTTCTCCTTTCATAGGCACCATTGAGTGTTTTTAAGGTAAAAAAAAAACCATGAGGAATTTTATTAGTAAAATTAAACTGTCATCAAAAGTTTATCATTACTTTTTATAATATACAAGATGGTAGACCGCAAAAGGATACTTATCCAAAAGCATCCATGTTTAAGTATGAAAAATATGACCATTAATATTTTGCTTCTTGCGAACCTTTGCACAAATTTAACAGAACTCCTATTAGGCTCTAACATAGCTGTAACTCCAGAGTTCATGGTGATCTCATTATATAACTCCCTTGAGCGAAATAAAATACCATAAGGTATTAGGATCCCGATACAATCGCGTAACTCTCGCTCGCTCAAACAATGCAGGCCTTATAGACGGTTGAATTTTTTCGTTTTGTGTCGATACGTTATATCTAAGTTTACCAAATCGCATGAAGAAGATTTCTAGAAGTATTTTCAAAAAAATGATGCTTAGCCATTTTTTTGGAAACGTAATCTTCATACAAGTAACAAATAAATTTAGTCAAGCGAAAATTCTGTTACTCTTGATGTTAAATGTAAATTAAAAGTGTATTTACCACCAAGACGTGGAAACAAAAATATTTTCTGGTATATTCTATGGTTAAAAAAAAAGTCCAAATTTATTTATAAAGCTCGATATTTTATAAATTTAATGTGCTTTATTCACAGCTCGGGATTCGATCATCAGTGAGACCCAACATGAAGGTGCATTAAAGAAGATACAGTATCTGGAGAGTGATTCGCGGTATCAACGTCATGATAAAGAAGATGTATTTATTGCCGAAAAACCAAAGTTTGGAAGACCATTGAAAAATATTGAACACTTGCCTGAAGGAAAGAATGCACATTTAGAAGCAACGCTGACACCCGTTAACGATCCAACTATGGTAGTTGAATGGTTCAGAAATGGAAAGCCTATTCCTCAAGGACACAAATTTAAAACAACATATGATTTTGGATTTGTTGCATTAGATATTTTGTATGCTTACCCAGAAGATTCAGGAACGTATATGTTGAAGGCTTCAAATGTTGTTGGAGAAGCTGTAACTACTTGTGTCATATCTGTTGATTGTGAGTAATTTAAGTCATAAAGATCTAAATTGATTTGCATATTTTTTCAATATTTCTGTATTATCGTTAGCTAAACAAAGCCTGTGTCTCGATACGCTTGATGCGCAACGTCTGGAAAAAATTCGAAAGCTAGAAACGGTGGAGATCAAGGAGGTAGCTGAACAAGAAATTGTACATCAAAAACCTGTTTTCCTTACACCTCTTAATAACTTGGATCACCTTAAAGAGGGAGAACACGCTCATCTAGAATGTCGTGTGGAACCGATTAATGACGCCAATTTAAAAATAGAATGGTACGGTAGATTCAGATAATGAAATTTATACGATTCCCTAAAAAAAATCAAATAAAATTTTTTAGGTTTGTGAATGGAAAAGCTGTTAAAACTGGACATCGCTTCCGAACAACTCATGATTTTGGATACGTAGCTTTAGATATCCTGTACAGTTATGCAGAAGATTCGGGGACGTACATTGCAAAAGCGTCAAACCTCGCAGGGGAAGCTGTTAATACATGTACTATTAAAGTTGGATGTAAGTAACAGTGAATTATGAAATGTAGATTATCAAATGAGATTTGTAAATTAAATTTTTTTCGACATTTCAGCTCACCGAAGTCTTATATTCGACACTCAACATCCTGATGGGTTGGAAAAAATTAGAGAATTAGAAGCTCAAGGTCGTCCAACAAGACTAGAAATCGAAGAACCTCCAGTATTCCCACCAAGATTTGTGACGGAGCTTAGAGTATGTGTATTGATTAAGTTTTTTATAAAAAAAAAGTATTTGACTATTAATTAATTTTATACTTTAGGGTACAACCGAAATATACGAAGGGCAAACAGCTCATTTTGAGTGCCAAATTGAACCGTTACATGATGCCAACTTAAGAATTGAATTTTTCCATAACGGAAAACCTTTACCATCAGCATCTAGATTCCACGTGACTTTTGACTTTGGTTACGTAGCTCTTGTAATTTCCCATGCTGTGCCAGAAGATGCTGGACAATATTCTGTACGAGCTATAAATGCTCTTGGTCAATGTGTTTCTTCGACAGAACTGAAAGTTATTCAAAAAGATAATATCATCCTAGACTCTCAACGTCCCGAAGGTTTGGATAAAATACGTGAGCTGGAATCGCAACAACCATGGAAAAGACCAGAGATTCCTGAACCACAAACGAAACAAAGACCAGTTTTCACTCAACCATTACAAAACATTGATAATATTCCGGAAGGTCAAATAGCTCATTTTGAATGTCGATTAATACCAGTTGGAGATGCATCACTGAAAATCGAATGGTTCAGAAATGAAAAACCTATTGAAACAAGTTTGTTTGGAACTTTCATAGAGCCATTGCATATGTATCTTTTATTAGACTTGTGACTTATTAAATAATGTTTTTTTTTTATGTAGGTTCACGAATCACAAAAACTCATGATTTCGGATACGTATCTCTTAATATTTCTCACGTTCGTGAGGAAGATGAAGGCGTATACATGTGTCGTGCTGTTAATGCTCTTGGTGAAGCTGTAACTACTGCATCGATGAAAATGTTGTGTAAGTAACGAGAAGTACTTCATTAAGAATCATATATACATATATATATATATATATATATATATATATATATATTATTTCGTTAATTTTTACAGCAAAAGCAAGTATTCAGTTAGATACGCAACATCCTGAAGCACAACAAAAAATTGCTCGTTTAGAAGCTGATAGAATACCAATGCGTCCAGAAGAACCTGAAAAAGTTTTTGACAAACCAATCTTTACTCAATTGTTGACTGGACCAGCAGAATTATGGGAAGGACAAGTGGCTCATTACGAATGTCGAGTAGTTCCTGTTGGTGATATCAATTTAAGATTTGAGTGGTACGTTAATGGCGTCGAATTAAAAATGGGTAAGATTATTTGTAAATTTACTTAAATGCATTTTCCTAATTTGTATATTAATTACATCTAATTATGATATTTGTTTTGAAGGTTCTCGTTATCATGTGAGCCATGACTTTGGTTTTGTTACGCTAGATATAATGAAAGTTATTCCTGAAGATTCTGGTATAATTACTGTAAAGGCTATAAATAAATCCGGCGAAGCTGTATCATCTATCTCTCTTAAAGTAAAAGCTCGGTCAGCTATATCTAGTGATGCTATTCAACCTGAAGCATGGCAAAAGATACAACTTAAAGAGGCAGAAATGAATAAAGTTCCAGAAATGTTTATAGACACGACACCGCAACAGGCACCTGTTTTTACAACACATCTTAAGAGTTACGATAATTTGGTAGAAGGACAACATGTTTACTTAGAAGCCCAAGTAGAACCTCGAGCCGATCCAAACCTTCGTGTTGAATGGTTCAAAAATGGTGTTACTCTTCAAATGGGAACACGCTTGAAAAGTACTTTTGATTTTGGTTTAGTTTCCTTATCAATTAACGGCTCACGTTCAGATGACTCTGCAATTTATACCTGCAAGGCTACCAATTTACTCGGAGAAGCTGTATCGACAAGTAGCTTAAAAGTGGTAGATAAGCATTGGCTCTTGGGAGATACATTACATCCTGATGCTCTCTCGAAAATAAGTGCTCTTGAGCAACCATCAATGGATACGCAAGAAAAACCGGAGCCAACTTACGAAGAACCCGTATTTATTAGTCATCTTAATAATATAGAGTGCACTGAAGGTGATAACGTTCACTTTGAATGTAGTGTACAACCATCGAAAGATCCAACTATGAAAATCGAATGGTTCCTCAATGGACAACCGTTACCATTTGGTGCTCGATTTACATCAACTTATGATTTTGGATATGTAGCGTTAGACTTATCGCATGCTTATGAAGAAGACTCAGGTATAATTACTGTAAAAGCAACCAATTCGAAAGGTTCAGCTCAGACTTCTGGAACTCTAAAATGTACTAGTAAACAAAATATTTATCTACAAACTCAACATCCACAAGGTGAGGCTGGATTCGAAAAAGTAAAAGAAGTTGATGATGCTTATGCATCAAAAGCTAGAAAACCGGAAACTGGCCCAGAAAAAGAATATCCTCAGCCTGTTTGGACAGTTCCTTTCGTTACTGAGATTAAACTAGGAGAAACTGAACCATTACATTTAGAAGGACAAGTTGAACCAAAAGATGACCCCAACTTAAGAATTGAGTGGTATTTTAATGGAAAAGTTTTACCCTATGCTTCGAGATTCAAAACTACGTGTGATTTCGGATTTATTACTCTGGATTTGACCGACGCTTATGATAGAGACTCTGGTATCTATACAGCAAAAGCTTACAATAAGAAAGGCGAAGCCTTTACTTCATCAACAATATACTGTTCAACAAAAGAGAATGTAATAGAACTTTCTCAGCATCCCAAAGGAAAAGAGGGACTTGAGGCAATTCAAGATTTGGAGGAATCATTACTTAAAAAGCCAGGTGCACCATTACAAGATGAAGAAGGTCGAGCACCAGTTTTTACGTCACAATCAGAAAATATTTCAAACTTGTCAGAAGGAGAGCTGGCTCATTTTGAAGCTACGCTTGTTCCTACTGGGGATCAAACAATGGTTATCGAATGGTATTTCAATGAAAAACCAATAGAAGCAAGTCATCGCATTCGTACGGTTTACGCATTTGGAACAGTAGTTCTTGAAGTACACGGTACAAAAATAGAAGACACTGGAAGCTACATTTGTAAAGCATCAAATCAATGGGGAAAAGCTGAAGTTGTTTTAATGTTGGAATGCGTTGATAAATCTATGGGACAAAAACCAAGATTCACAACCCAAATTCAATCGTTAGATAATCTTAAAGATTATCAATCAGCGCATTTCGAATGTACTCTTGTTCCAGTTGGGGATGCAAATATGAAAGTGGAATGGTATCATAACGGGCAACCTCTACGCCATTCGTCACGATATAAAATGGTGTCGGACTTTGGATTTGTTGTCATGGATATTGCTGGTGTTATGTCACATGATAGTGGCGAATATGTTTGTAAAGCAAGTAATAAATTTGGTGAAGACTGCACAAAAGCTACGTTGAAATGCTACGGTAAAAGTGGTGTATACCTTGACACTCTACAGCCTGATTCACTGGCAAAAATAAAAGAATTGGAAGCATATACGGGTGATCAACAAGTCGCGACACTGCCACCAGTAACTGAACCACCTAAATTTATTACTCAGATTACCGACATTGCCAAGTTAGTTGAGGGACAATCTGCTCACTTCGAGGCACGATTAACACCCATCACAGATTCAGATTTGAAGGTAGAATGGTATTGCAATGGAAAAAAATTACCCCATGGCCATCGATACCGTACATTCCATGACTTTGGAATTGTTATTCTTGATATACTTTACTGCTATGAAGAAAACTCAGGAGAATATGAATGTCGTGCTATCAATAAATATGGTCAAGATTCTACAAAAGCAACCTTAAGATGCATATCAAAATCCAATTTGATTCTTGAATCACAGTTACCAAAAGGTATGGAAGGAGGTCTTGAAAAAATTCAAACATTAGAAGATTCATTAATCAAGACTAGGGATGAAACGGTAACAGAAGCCAAAGGAAAAGCACCTGTATTCACAGTTCCACTAAGCAACTTAGATGATCTTCGTGAAGGAGAAAGTGCACATTTTGAAGCTCGATTCACACCAACAAATGACTCAAAACTAAAGGTAAATATAAAATTAATTTTTTACTTTCTGTTTTATAAAATTGATAATAATTAATCATTAAATGATAAAGATGTAATAGTTAAATACAAAAACTTTAAAATTCAACTAATATAATTATAATTATCCATTCAAAATAATAATTCAGGTCGAATGGTTCTGGAATGGAAAATCATTGAGAACTGGAACTCGATTCCGTACTTTCTGTGATTTTGGTTTCGTGATTCTTGAAATATCACCTATATATCCCGAAGATTCTGGAGAATACAGTTGTCGAGCCACGAATGATTATGGTGAAGCAGTAACAACATGCACAATGAAGTGCACTGGTAAACGCAGCATAATTTTAGAATCTCAATTACCTAAAGGAATGGAAGGTACCATAAACAAAATTGCTGAGCTCGAAGGACTTGGTGTAGAATCCGGTCAGCCCGTTCCTGATGATGACACAGGAAAACCACCAGAATTCATAACAACTCCATCAGATTTAACTCTTTCTGAAAATTCTTTGGCCCATTTTGAATGCAGGCTACAACCTGTAAATGACTCTAGCATGAGAGTAGAATGGTTCCACAATGGTAAACCACTTTTAGCTGGATCTCGAGTTAAAACGATTCATGATTTTGGTTTTGTCATACTTGAGGTAGCTAATTGTTATCAGCGAGATTCAGGGCTTTACACGTGTAAGGCTATCAATAGACATGGAGAAGCAACCGTGTCATGTAAACTTCAAGTACGAGGTAGACAAGGAATTATCCTTGAACCTCAGCTTCCTAGTAATTTTAAAACGGGTACAGAAAGTATCCAGAAGCTTGAAGAATCGCTTTATAAGAGAGAGGAAATTCTTGCTGAAGAAGAAAAACCAAATCCACCTAGATTTACAGTTGAATTGAAAAATATAGAAGTTAATGAAGGTGAATCTAGTCATTTTGATTGTCGAGTCGAACCCGTAGGAGATTCAACAATGAGAATAGATTGGTTCCATAACGGAAGACCATTCGCAACTGGATCTAGAGTACATCAAATTAATGATTTTGGTTTTATTTCATTGGATTTGTCGTATACGTACGCAAGAGATAGCGGTGAGTACGTATGCAAAGCTACAAACAAATGGGGCACAGCAATGACCAAAGCAACTATCACATGTAAATGTAAGTCAAAAATGGTTTATGTAAATATTACAAAAAGATTTTGTGGTGGACTAGACTTTTCCTTTGTATTTTGAGTCACCATATAAGAGTCTTTCTTCAAAGTTAGAATTTTAATTTTAATTTTATTTATGACCAGAAATCTGTAAAAATCTTAGACCTCAAATTATTATAGCTAATATAAACCATAGACAGAAAAAAAAATTGGCTTAACTATATAAGCAAACAAATATATTTAATTCAGCGACGAAAATGACGTAATAAATATTTCGTATAGTCTATTAAAACAAAAACAAAAAAATTGTGGGTTATGTAATTATTTGTTATGGACCATATTTTGTAAGTCTATAAAAAAACGTAAATATGGAAAATGTCTCATGTTAAAATAATTTTAAAAAGCACCTTATCTTAAAATTTTACTAGATAAACATCTCATCTTACAGTGTTTTAATTAAAAAATGTGTCATTTCTAATTAATATTGACACGCTTCTCATTTCAAATAAATGTAGATTTGAAAATGATCTCAACTTAAATTCTCAATAGAATATTTCAAAGTAGTTAAACAAGTGTATAAAGCTGGAGACGAAGAACTTTGATTTTTCATTTTTTCCGGCGAAGAATATGGCCTTTAAAGTTTCGCCTACTAAAACTACAATTAATTTTTTGTATTTTGTCACAGAAAATTATATCGAATACTTAAAATTTTATATTTTCATTTTGCTAAACAAAATCAATGAAATAATTAATGGTATTGGTAAGAAAAATCTTAAACGCAATGTTCTTTGCTGAAATATACAACAATAAATCAACATTTTTCGTTACCAGCTTTCAGCACTAGTTATACATACTACTCTGATGTCTTTTATTGACGATATATTATTAAGGTAATACATAAATTAACCTATTCACCTAAATTCGAGAGAAGAACTGTATTTAATCTACATTTATTTTGAAATAAGATGTTTTTCAATATCAATTTAAGATAAGACGTTCTTTTACTTGACTGCTGGAATACTAAGATGTTGATAAAATACTTTTAATTTTTCTTTAGCTAAAAAATCAATTGATTTTGATTCACAACTTCCATCTGGAATGAGCGGTGAAAAACTAAAGGAACTCGAACGTGGACCAGTATCGGAAGCTCCACCACAGGAAGCTCCTTCACGACAACCACCAAAGTTCATCACACAAATTAAATCAGTTACAGTAGAAGAGAATGAAACTGTAAGATTTGAATGTCAAGTTGAACCAAAAGACGATTCGAATTTACGTATAGAATGGTACAGAAATGGTAAACTTATACCTGCTGGACATCGCTATCGAACAGTTTACGATATGGGATTTGTTTCGATGGATATATTGTACGTGTATCCAGAAGACTCTGGAGAATACATTTGTAAAGCAATAAACAATTATGGAGAAGACACAACACGTGCTTCAGTATCTTGTAAAAGTCAGTGCTTTCTTGATTTTAAATTTTATTATAGATCATCATTTTATACGCTTTTAATAATTTAATACGTTTTTGTAGAATTACCAAGTATTATTTTACAAAACCAAGTACCTAAGGGTATGAAAAAATCCGAGGCACTCATGCAAATGGAAGCCACAATAAAAAAATACACTTCAGAAGTACATCTAACGGAAGACGATTTATACGATGCAGATAAAAAACAACCACCAAGATTTGTCACTCAGATTAAAGATCAAGTTGATCTTGTTGAAATGAATAGTACAAAATTCGAATGCCAGTTAGCACCAGTTGGTGATCCAAATATGAAAGTTGAATGGTTTTTGAACGGGAAACCGTTACCTCATAAAAACAGATTTACCCCTATTTATGATTTTGGTTACGTGGCTATGAACTTTGGGTGGGTATACCCTGAAGATAGTGGGGAATATTTATGCAGAGCTACAAATCTTTATGGTATGGATGAAACAAAAGCCGTAATACGAACAACTGGAAAACCAGGAATAATATACGAATCCCAATTGCCTAAGGGTATGAAGAGTATTGAAAAGATTCGAGAGATGGAAGCTGCGTGGCAAGTGTAAGTTCAAACACCGTAAAGTTATAAGCTTAAAATTTTTCATGATCGTGTACGTAATTTTTTTTTTTTTTTTATTTCTCAGAGTTCCTGAAGAAGAAACCGAGGTTGAAAAAGTTCGAGCACCCCCTACGTTTGTCAGCAAACCCGAACCAGTCACTGTCGAAGAAGGAGATTATTCCAGATTTTGCTGCAGAGTCACGGGTTACCCAAGACCTCGAGTAATGTGGCTCATAAACGGTCATACTGTCGTGAGTGTAAGTAAATTCACTGTTAAATACACACAAATATTGTTATTTCATGGGAAAGTTGACTATTCATAAAACAATACCTTTATGCCAATAGGGTTCTCGTTATAAACTTACTTACGACGGCATGTATCATATGGATATACCTAAGACAAGGCAATACGATAATGGCAAAATTGAGGTAGTTGCAAGAAGTTCTGTTGGTGAAGCTCGGACAGAAACAACCCTAACTGTGACACCTCGTAGTGGTGATTATCGCGGAGTTTTGAAATCATCACCTCGACGTAAGTGCAGATATTTTTTAAGTAATGATTTTGGAAACGATATTTATTTGTTGGAACTTTTTTTATCATTTCAATTTATTTCAAAGTCTATCAAAACTTTTGAGATTAAAAAATACCATTAATGGGATAAAAATCACTAAGTTTTATCATTGAAAGCATTTTTTGTTTAAAACAATTTTATATCGTTTCCTATGGCAAGTAAGCATATAGTATATGACAAAACTTTTAGTGTAAACGCAAAACATACAAATCAAAAATTTCTTTCAACTTGAGTGTACGATCCAACATTTTACATGACAACATTCTTTGTGCACATTGAAAATTATTCACAAAAATACTGAAAATTTTCCAACAATATCGTTTTAATCCTAGTCTTACATCCCATTCCATTCCTTTTTTCCTACCGTAAATGTGGCAGCAATATTTAAGCAATCAAGAAAAAGAACTTCGACTATGAGTCTCTGACAGAAGACAAACGCACGGTCGACTTATTGAATTTTCGTTGGTAAACGAAAAATCCAACATAAAGGATAATAAGCAGGTATGATTTTGTTGCCCATGAAAGATTCTCATGTTTTGAAAAATTTTGAATTCCAAAACTGTTACTATATACACTTTATGTTTTCTATAAAGTTTGAAACCCTGAGCCCTTTTATTTTCAAAAATATTTGTGTTCAATAATATTTTTAAGAATGAAAATAATATTTTTCCTACCTTGAAGCGTTTTTAGTGACATTTGGACGTTCACTGCGTTCTCGGTAGGAAAAATAGTGTTTGGCACATAAGCGTCATCCAATTAGAGCTATTCTACGGACCCTCGGACCCTGCTTCACGGGTTCATCGGTCTGTAAAATAGCCGTGATGGCGATGGCGCTAGTGTGACGAAAATTACTATTGCACCACTTCAACATAACGTGCGTACCCTATAATATAAAAAAATATACAATTTGTACCACAATCTAACTTCAATACTGACTATTCCACTGTTAATATATACAAACTTCCCAAACTGAAGGTTGTCTACTGATTGGACGCATACTATACACACTAATTTTCAATAGGAAACCAATTCCAACCTACCTATATTTTCCTACGTTAAAGATAAGAGGTTTGAAATTTTCGTACTTTTAACTAAAAATCAATATGTTTTTGTGCATTATGAATGGACCCATGTGTTTTTGTACCCTAATGAATAACATGTTAATATTGTGGTTGATGATACCTGACTTACTATCTGGATTAAGAAAAAATTCATTTTACTTAATTTATTTCCTAACTTTTTCCGTGACCAACCTAGCATGTTTCATTGGGTAAGATTTAATTGGATCGTCAAAGGTATTATAAATTTTAAACATGTTTTTTTATCTGAAAATAAAGTTAAGATTTTTTGTACAGCTTGGTACGATTCTGATTTTACTCAGCAACGAACAGAAAAAGAAGAAACGGAAGTAGAAAGAGTTTTCGACGAACGAAGGCAAAATATCAGTCAAAGTACTTTGATCGCTACAGAGCTTCTTGGACAAAAGATTCATAAAGAACCAGAAACGGAATGGCAAAAATCAGTTAAATCAAAGAAAAAGGAAGATTATTATCATAAAATAACAAGTCTAGAAGAAGATCAGTTACTCAAAGAGTCGAGACTTAGAGAAGCATCTCATCAGTTTGCTATACCAGGGGATAAAATTGTCAATAATTCGGTTGCCAAGGGAATGGCTCAAAAATATCAAGAAACTTTGTATGTTTGCAAATAAATAAATTGAGCATGTTAAATATATCATGGCTATGAGTGCCGTGACAGTGATAAATTTTCTGTCTTTTTTTTTCATTTATATATATATATATGTATATATTATTTTACAGGGAAATACAAACTCAAAAATCAGCTGAAACGCCCGCGAAAAATGTTAAAAAATTTACGACCGAGGTAGACATTGATTCTCAACAAGTCGGAAAATATCCTCCAGATCCTTCCGAGTCAACCATCCATGGTCGGGAGGTTCACGTTTCTAAACAAAAACAAACTCAAAAAGAAGTGAGGGATGATGTAGAAATAACTAGGAAAATAACAGCAACTGAAACAACAGAGGTAGAACATAAAGCTAAAACACAAGAGCGCATAGTTCAAGGACAAGTGAAACCGTCAGTTCCACCTGTATTTACTAAAAAAATTCAACCATGCCGATCGTTTGAACAAGAACAAGCTAAATTTGAAGTTGAATTTGATGGTGATCCATTACCAACTATCAAGTGGTATCGTGAGGACTTTCCAATAACAAATTCTACTGATCTACAAATTCATACCTTCAGCACAAAATCTGTATTAGTCATACGTCAAGTGTTTATGGAAGATTCAGGCGTCTTTTCAGTGATTGCTGAAAACAGAGGTGGAAAAGCTAAATGTAGTGCTAATCTTGTTGTTGAAGAAAGACGTAGACAACCAGGAAGAGGAGGAGTTGTACCGCCTAGTTTCATTACAACTGCTCAAAATGCATCTGTAAACAGTGGCCAACTAGCTCGATTTGATACCAAAGTCACTGGCACTAAGCCCATTGACGTATATTGGTTGAAGGTAAGATAAAATGTTTTAATGATTTACTAATGTTTAAGAGATAAAAGAAATTATCTAATTTCATTTAAATTACTTTACAGGGTGGAAAAAAAATTAGTCCAGACATTCGTTACAAGACTTTAGAAGAAGATAATACTTATACTCTTCTCATATTAGAAAGTGTTTCAGAAGATACAGGAAGGTACGAATGTGTAGCTATAAACAGCGCAGGGGAAGCTCGTTGTGAAGCTGAATTGAATGTTCGTCAGCCACAATCATCAGCTAAAGCTACAAAACAGTTACCAACTGATGCCGAGAAAGCACCAATGATTTTACAACCTATAAAAGATCAAATTATAAAAGAGGGAACATCGGTTGCATTTTCTTGTAGAATTGTTGGAAAGCCAATTCCAACTATTCAATGGAAAAAAGGAGATAAGGTATCAGTAACAAAAGTTCAAAAATTTTTTTAAACATTTTTGACTTGCAGACTTGCAATGACTTGATTTTTGAATATCCAGTAATTGATGCTAACATATTTTTTACGAAAAGTATGTTAATAGTTTCAAAAAATTAAAGTCTTTTTAGTTAATACATCGAAATATTGCTTAAAACATAAAATATTTATACACACGCACATAAGTACACGCATACACGTATTTTTATGTAAAATTTAAAACAACGATAAGTATATACACGAATAAAAAATCGATGATTTTTTGATTCACAGATCATAAAACCTTCAAAGTATTTCCAAATGCTAAAAGAAGCAGATCTTTGTACTCTGAGAATTTCGGAAGCGTTCCCAGAAGATGAAGGTGTTTATAAATGTGTGGCTAAAAACGCAGCTGGTGAAGTAATAACAACTGCCAATTTAAAAGTACTTGGTAAGCGAGTAGTAATGAGTTAGTGATCACATCATTTGTATACAAACGTATTGATGACGTAAAACAAATCAATATTGGAATTATTTTTAGCTCCTGATGCAGCTGATATACTACCAAAGTTGACTCCACTTAAAGACCAAATTGTTTTGGAGGGTCAACCTGCGCAATTCAAAACACAAGTTACGCCTACAAAGCCTAAACCGACAATCCAATGGTACCGCGAAAGTGCTCTTATCCCTGAATCACCAGATTTCCAGGTAAAATTTAAGCTATCTTAAAAAATTAGTATATCGTATGGTCTACATCTAAAATAAGTAAGTCTGAGATGATTTGTAAAAATGCAGAAGGCTCAGATGAATTCAATTATTAAACCCAACTTGAAATTAGATGAATGTTAATATGATTATTCTATTATTAATACAATATAAGTAAAATTTTGGATGAATAATTTGCCAACACTATAATATTAAATTAAATAAAAAATCGTATTAAAAATAAACAATGTAATAAAAACAAAAAGTTTCACTTACAAGGGCCGTACCTGTCAGCCACTTTTTAAGTAATTATGTTTAACTTACCAGTACTCAGAGAATTTTAAATAAATTGGGCCTAAGAAATTCTGAGACATTTCTCAAACTATGTAATGTCGCAAAATTTTTAATTTTTAATAAAATTTAAGGCTTTGGGTGTATTGCTTTAAAAAAACAATGTTATTCAATTAGTATGAAGCTTTCTTAAAATTCATACATTAAAATTATTATTGGTAGTATAGTTGGATACATAAACGGTAAATAGTAATTATATTTAAATTATAAAAAAATAGCTGTCTGAGGTACAATTAGCTGATAATACTGAAGTACAAGTATTGATGTGCTTTTTTCCCGAGTTTACCATAAAGGTGACTATGACTACCTTAAAAATTATAAAAGAAACCAAAATAAAGAACTTAAACTAAAAATCTCAAAAAAACTATTGATTGCTCCATTAATTAAGAGCTGATGGCTAGTTGGGTCCTAACATAAGATAAAGTTATAAATTGCGTTCTCGTCATTAAATCCTAGTGTAGAGTTGGGTCATTTTTCATCAATTTAGTCCTAAATCAAAATGACAACCACATATTTATAGTTTTTGAGAAGACTTTTGTACACCCAAATTGAGAAACAATTCGATGGATAAAGTACTAAATTAATTTTATGTACATACGTCGTAAGTTGAAAGTACTTTAAAACTGAGAAAAAATTACAAATGAAAAAATTACCACTCAATATTGACTTTTGCATTGACCTTGCCACTGTTTGTATACACGAATAATATTACGCAAAAAATTTGAGAAAATGAGTCTAAGAAATAACGAAGCTAAGTTTGTTTGAATTTTAACAGACAGTTTTAACCACAGTGATGTTAAATAGATTCGTTTTTTATGCGGTTCTGTAAGAAATTAACCGAGTATGAAGTGAAAATGTGTCTTTGGCAATTAATTCACAACGGCCTCTTCATAAGAGCTCATGAAAATTATAAATCTTTTAATTTGATTTCTCAATAACAATCAAGCTAAGCTTTCTAAGATTTTGATATATTATTTTTAGTGATAAAATTAGTATACAATATTTTTTAGAAACATTTCTGTGCGTAATGAAAAATCACGATAATCCGCTTGAGATGGTTCATACATAAGATTATAGTCATCATAGAATAAAACAAAGCTTTGTGGAATTATTTAATGGGATACAGTGTACTCCGCTATAAAATTGAAGGAAAATTTACAACGTAAAACGTATAAGAGAAAAATTGTTGACAATTACTGCACTTTTCTGAATAATGAATTTCAAGGTCTTGCATCATAGTACATGCTTCTGAAACTTTAGTAAAGAAACTTTATTTTTAGCCGACAAAAAAACTCATTCTACAAAAAAGTAATTCTTTTACGTAGTTATTAAAAGTTTAAGTAGACGTGTAATATTTTGCTTCTATCTTTCTCAAATACATAGATCACAGAAAAATTCAAGCATAATTACTAAAACTGTCAACCACATTATCAATATTTTTTGGATTATTTGTATGTATCCATGTATCAATGCACTGACACAAATTAATGATTAAAAAGGTTTCGAAAATATCAAAATGCTCCTGAAATATCCATGCAATAGTTATTTTTAATTTTAGACTATCACAAGAAAATGATAAAAAAGCAACGGTATACAGTTGATACAAAAAAATTTTTTACCGAAAAAAAATTCTTTGTGTTATAGATGATTCATGAAGGAAATAATGCTGTACTTTTAATTGCAACCACCTATGAAGAAGACACTGGTACATTTACATGTCGTGCAACAACAACAGCAGGAACAGTTGAATCATCCGCAAAACTCATCGTTAAAAGTAAGAATTAATTTAAATTTTAAACTGTTATAAATCATGATGTTGACTGTTATCCCTTTGATAAAGCGACGAAGAATTTTCAATTTTAATTTTCTGATCCAAAGGGATAAATGATAATTCAAAATTTTATCGTCGCACTGCCAATGATATTTCTGCTTTCTTAACAAAATTACCGTTTTTACAATTTTTGACATCTATGAGCCGGGTAGTTTCTTACTAACAAAAATAATCTTGAAAAAAAAGTGTAATAAGGCGTAGGTGGTGCTAAAAAATACATTGAATAACATAAAATAAGCCATACCAAGCAAAATAGTTTATTTGCTGACAACATTTGTTTATATATCATGTATTTTTATAAATGATGATCAGATAAAATTTTTCAAGGTTAACAGTAGACACTGAAAATTTAATATACATATTTATATAGTTGTTAAGAAACATTGTTATTTTTTGTCGAATTCGCATACAAAAGATGTTTTTGTTCATTCTATGTATACGCCGAAAAGAATTTATATAAATATTTATAATTTCTAACATCTAATAAATTATTTATTGTATTATAAAAAGTTAATAAAAATGTATGAAACATGAAATTATTATTTGTTAATGGAAAAAGTGTGTGTTTACAGTTCTTACTTTAATCATGCATAACTAGGATTAAGAAACCCATTAAATTTTCTTTGTTAAATTAATGAAAGAGGAACAACATAGGTTTCTTCAAAACGAAATACTTTAAATTAAATCTTAGCACTTTCACAAACTTAAAACGAATTATGAAAAGAATATTTCGAACAACCTTAACAATCTTTTTTACATAATATTTATCTATTTTAAAACTCCAATTTAATAAGGATTTATGAAGCTTACTACGTTATTTTCATCGTCGAAACGTAGTTTATTGTAAAACTCTTTATTTTACGTGGCACGCTTTCAACACTATTATTCACCGGAGCGTGAAGAACAGTGTTGTTATTAAATTAGTAACGCTCAAGAAAACATTTGTAATATACAATCATTTGATTATGTGTGCATAAAAATAAATATCACACGCCCATTAATGTGCCTCGAAGTATTTTTCTTTACGTACAAGCGTATTCTCGGCGATTTCCATTGAATCATGTAGCGTATTCGCAAGTGCCAAAAAAACGAACGGCAACAGCATACAACAAGGAAATGTTAGAATCTTGCTGAGTAAAAGCACGATCTCAATTTTAAATTTCAGCGTTCCCTCGTTTCTTCCTCTCTCTCCTCCTCGCTTCCTCTGCAATATACACCACTTGAAGTCGTGGCAACTCGTATGCTATAATGTAAGAGTTATTTCCCTATTCCCAGCGGTTTCTGCTACTGTTTCTGCCGCAGTGCCGTGTGCAATGCTATGCTTTTTAAGCTATTTCGGCTCACGTGACGTGTATTACATTACCTGGCTTATATTTAGTAAGCTTTATTAGAGCCCTGCAGACTCGGAGAATAAGCAAACTTTTCTTCAGTAATTCTACTCCGAAAAATTATAAAATTAGTATAACAAGGTTTACTCCTCGATTCCTACTTCCACTTTCTTGCTATTTGGGTTAAAACGGCTAGCTCACTCAATCTTTAGAACCGTATATTGAATTTGATTTCCTTGATTGATAACCTCACATGTTGGACCTCTGGCATGTTATTCAGTTTTATGAACAAAAAATATTTGCAAACGAATAATTTTTAATGCAAGTATTTTATAAATAACGTGCTGTATTTATGAACGTAAACTAGAAAATTATCAATTGTTATTTTAATTAAAAAACATGTACAAGGTGTCCAGTAAATGTGTAAATTACAAAGAAGATGGACGTAGTTTTAACGAATTCGTACAACATACATAACTCATCGTTTGACCCAATGAAAATGTAACCTGCATGTAAAGACATTCATGACTCATTGTTGAATAAAAAAACTAAATTCACTCAAGATACTTTTATGAAATCATCCAATTAAAAAAAGGAAGAGCTGAGTTTATGAATTCTATTTTAGCTGTAGCTGCTGTACGATGATTCAGAAATCTTAAAATACCATCGCAAGAGTCAGCGTACTTTGAAAACGCTACGTGTTCGATTTCTAGGAAACCCGTCCTGAATAACGTGTAACTAATGTACATCAGAATCAAATCTTAAATTTACCTGATGTGTAATCAAAATTTTTAGAATTAGGGAAATTTAAAAACAATGGTATAAAATAGAAACACGTTCTACATTTATTTTGCTATTTATTTTTACAATTACGCAATTATTAAATTAGATTCATAATAAAACGAAACAATTTATACATCGCAACTAGACGACAATTAAAATAGTTGTAACAATATAAACAAAATTAACTTCATAAATGTAATCAACGATTAGGATTTTACGTTTTTTGATGCATTATAATTTAAATTTCACTCACTATGACAATCAACATTTTGATATTTACTTTTTTGTAGTCACAAAACACGTATAGTATATAATCATATTATGATTTTCACACATATTATTTTATTACTACTTCTGCTAAATATATTATTTTTAAATTTCAATAATTAAAAAACCAATTACACTTCCTTCTTAAGTGACAATCAGTTAAATTCAATGAGTTTTAATTTTACATATGATTACATTTATGAACTATTTTAATTAATACACAACAAGTAACTTTTCACTAAGGCAATAATGACACAATATGCACCACCTTCGTCTCGCTTTCTGTAAGCATGAGTTTGTTTGTAATCTGTAACGCAAAAGCCACTTTTAACCAAACAAGACTAGGATTATTGATCTTTTTTTATGCTTATTTAAAAATAACTAACTCTCGCTTTTTTTAAAAAGGAATATTTTCAGCTCTGCTTTGTCAATAATGCATGTTATGAAGTTTTACTCCTAAAACTCTCAAATTTTTTTTATAATATAAATTAAAAACGTTAAAAAAATTTGAGGAAAAATCGAATTGAATATAATTGAACATCAACTAGTCAAATTAATTTTTATTATTCATAAATTATTTCGCGAGCATCTCGAGGCCATTGAATCCTACGAAACACTTTATACTATTTAACTAAAAATTAAATTTTAAGTTACAGGACTATATTGATTCGTACGTTAACAAGAGTTGATTCACAAAATTAATTTGTTTATCATTTCTTTGTTAAGCATACGAAATTAATTGAAATAAATTTGAAACAAGTCAAAAGAAAGTTCTTCAATAATCCTTGCAAAGTTTGATCAAAAGCGGCTAGTTTTGATGTACGTAAAAACTTCACTTCGTATTAACTATTAGAAAACACTTTTACCTGACGCAAAATTCGATTCAAGATAAACAAAACTTCAATTGGAATTGTTTTACTAGTACAAAGTTACTGAGTAATGAATAATTTTAAAACAAAGAGTACCGAAAATTTATTTTTGAATACGCTTCTTGAGTTTCTATAACTTCGAGCTTCCTCAAAGTCTAACGGATGACTGGCGGTGAGCTCAGCCAAGCGCAGGTTGAGGCATGCTATAGTTGTGATGCCAAGCCAACAGAAAATCCCCACTAAGTTTCATGTTTTCGCTTCTTGTGATACATATTCTCGTTCAGCCAGATCTTTTTACTTTGTTATATATGTGTATGTATTTATATCTTACTCTACTCTAATGGTACTTTATTTATAAATGATACTGATTGTAGATATTTTTTTTTTTTTTTTTTTTTTGTTAAAGTTCAAAAAAATTCAAGATTTAAATGACAACATCGTATCAATTAAACATTTTGTATACATTTTATTTTTAATACCGTAATTTACAATGATACATTTTAATCTCAATTATTTACGGACAAAATTACTAAAAACTTTTGAAATCACAAGTTTTCAATTAAAACAAAATTTTTCACACTTATGTGAGAAGGCTTTTTATCTAGTTAGTTTGAGAAATTTTGAAACACCTGTTTTTATAACGAGTTAGCGCAACACATCATTAGTAATTAAAATTATGCAATTTTTTTTGGATAGTGTACAAAAATGATCACATAAATAAAATTTTTTTGTCAACAAAAATGTAATAAACAAACCTTTAAATAACCCTACATGACAGTAGCAAAACAATTAAATTTTTTTCAAAACAGTTAAGCGTTTATAGGAGAATAAAAGTAAAAGATATTTACGATCGAAAAAAATAATTAAAACAAAGTAAAACGTCATAATAAAATTATTCCTATACTTATTTTATGAAACCATTAATAATAATAATAGCTCAGTTTTAAATTATCTTTACTACTTTTACACTCTTGATCATTAAATTAAAATATTTCGGATTAATTGTACAGAGTTATAAATCATAAATAATATTAATAAGTACATTATTAATGTCAGTTTCGAAAAATTTTTATAGCTACGTTATGTAGGATATGTAATATATCAGGATAAATATTGGTTATGTTTACAAATTAATTAAATAACAAAACCTTTTATAATAGTAGGATTTACATGTAATTTTTACATACACATTACATACTTTTAGCAGTTTTCTACATTTTAAAGAATAGTGTATTGCATACTTGATGAACAAAAATACAGAAAGACCCCACTTGTAAGTAAAGTGAAAGTAAAGATATTTAACATGTATTATTGTTTTATACATTTGTCAAAATCTTAAACGATGAAAATTCAATTTAAGTTCATTTCTAGTCAATACCGTGCTATTAATACTATTTCAAACCAATCTTTTTGGAAATGGCACCCTTCTTATGTACACAGTGAATAAAAGTACTGCCATTGATCAAGACATACTAGAAAGTGATGTATATCAATGTTATTTACAGTCTGCATGTAGTGGTTTGTTGTGTTTATTTATTAATCTATGTCAATCCTAAGTATTTCATAATATATGTATAGTTTTATAAAAAATTAATTGTAGGTTTTAGCTAAATATACATGATAAATTTTCAGAAAGGAAGGTTGCATACTATGAAAATACAGTTCGAGACACTGATGATATGGAAAAATTGGGAAGTAAATCGATTGATAAAATAAAATTTGGATCTCTAGTAGATGAAGCTACTTTAAGAGGGTTGTCTAAAAATATCATTGAATTTGACGAAGAAGGATTACCAATTGGTACACCTTTGCAACCGGGAGATGAGTTGTTACCTTGGCGAAAAGGCAGAGTACATCACAGACCTAGGCCCTTATTAACCACACCTTGGAGAAAAGTTAAACCACGATCTCGAGATACCTCTACTGAAAAATTGTATCAAAAGATAGCAACAGTTGATGCTGTAAAACCATGGACCGAAGAAGAAGTTGTTTTAAAAAAAGCACCTCAAATTATTAAAGAGTTTCCCAAAGAGAAATTAGAAGAAGTTGAATTACGACCTGCGAAAACTGAAAAACGAGAAATTCAAAAGGAAACATTACAATGTGTCGAGCTGAAGCCTGTGCAAAAACAATTAAAAACAGATGATCTATTACTGAAAAAACTTCTAAATGAAGAGTTTGAAGATGACGATCAGCTGAATATTGATAGTGAATCAGAGAAGGAAAAAACTTGGAAAGACGAGAAAATAATTCTTAAGCCGTCGAAACCGGAAAAGAAACCGATTGTAAAAGAAGTACTGGAGGAAGTTGAGTTAAAGCCTGTTAAAACTGAGAAAAAAGATTTTCAGAAGCCTCAATTAGAAAAAGTTGATCTTAAATCTGTTAAGCAAAACGAAAATACTACTTTCAATCAACTGTTGGAGGGATCTGCAATATACACAGAAACCGAAGATTCTCAAATATTGAAGCTTGATGGAGACATAGATGAAAGACAACAACTAAAACCACATAAAAAAGATGTAGGAAAAGTTAAACCTTGGACACAAGAAAAAATAAGCCTAAAAAAAGTTGAAACAGGTAAAAAAGAACTCTACAAAGAACAAATTGAAACAGTAAAATTAAGACCGTTAAAACCTCAACAAATTGAAACATCAACTATTAAACTGGAAGAAGAAATACATAGCCAACCATACATTTCAATAGAAGACGTAACCAAACGAATCACAACTATAGATAGTAAAATAGATAGCGTTGATTCCAAGATACCTGCAAAAGAGGATATAAATGATTCAATTCTTCATAAAAACGAAATAAGACTACCATCATCCCAAATCAAAAGCACCAGCGAAAGAAAGCACTCAGAAAAATCTAGATTACCTTGGCGACAAGATAAAAAAACTGATAAAAAAGACTTTCATTCAGAAATGTTATATGTTGAAACAGACGACCATTATATTATGAAAAATATCACGGATAAAGAAATCGAAGAAGACAGAACAAAATTAGAAAAACCAATACAAAAAGTGAGATTACCTAAGGAAATTGAGACTTTGTCTACAAAGCCAATAAAAAAAGATGTAGAATCACAAGACGTAAAAACTTTAGAAGAGCCAAAGAAGTACACTTCTTCAACGTCATTAAAAAAGAAAGAACCTGAAGTAGATAGAAAAGAAACTGAGAAGTTGGTGATTGAAGAAGAAAAAGAAACACAAAAACAGACAACGGAAAAATCTACTATGCCATGGCAACGTAAAAAACAAAAACCAAAAATAAACGTCCCTTCAGAAATTATCGACAATGTAAAGGAAAAAAGTACTGCGTTTACTGATATAGACAAACAGCCAAAATTAATAACAGAGCAAGTTTCCAAAGAAAAGAAAGAAACTCAGACTCCAGAAGAATTACATTTACCTTGGATTAGAGGCAAGAAAAAACCGGAAATTGTACTGCAAAAAGAAAAACCTGAAGGGAAAGAGTCAGTTTCTTTGAAACCCACAAAGAAAGCTGCTAAACTACAAGATGAGTCGACTACAGAAATAGTTGCATTAAAACCAGTTCAAAGAACAGAAAAAGTAATAGAAGAAAGTAAAGAATTTTCCTTGAAACCAGTTCCACAGAAAATTCCTGAAAAAACTGAAGAGGAAACTGAAACAAATGATGTACAAAAAGATAAGGTAATCGAAAAAGAAAAAGTCGAAAAATCGACTGTGTCTTGGCGACGAGGAAAGAAAAAGCCTTACAATGAACAACTTACAAAAGATACTCAAGAAAAAACCACAGCAGAACTTGAAACTGATACACATCAGGAAACACTTACAAGGCATATTTCAGAAGATAAAGAGGTTGAAAATCCACAAGAAGAATCCCGTTTACCATGGATAAGGGGAAAAAAGAAGCCTGATAAGGTAGCATTAAAAGAAAAAAAATCTACAGAAGAATCAGTTAGTATTCTAAAAACAGAGAGAGACGTCCAGATAGAAGATCAAAAAACTCAGAAAACAAAAGAATTGCAGCCGATTAAAAAATTGGAAGAAAATGTAGAAGTAAGCGAACGTTCCCCTAAACCAGTTGAAAAGAAAGTACAAAAAGACCTAGACAAGAAAACCAAAGGTTTCAGTAATGAAGAGGAAAAGAAGGAATCAGAAGAATCTGCAGTATTAAGGCTACGAGAAAAGCAAAAACCGAAAGAAAAAGTCCCTTCAGAAAATATTGATAATGAAATATTGAAAAAAAGTACTGCCTTAATTGATGTAGATAAACAGCCAAAATTGATAGCAGAGCAAATTTCTGAAGACAAGGAAGAAACTCAGACTCCGGAAGAGTCACATTTACCTTGGACAAGAGGCAAGAAAAAAGTAAAAATCGTACGGCAAAAAGAAAAACCTGAAGAGAAAGAGTCTGTCTCTTTAAAACCCACAAAGCATGCTGCTAAATTACAAGATGAGTTGACTCCAGAAATAGTTGCATTAAAACCAGTTCAAAGGTCAGAAAAGGTATTAGAAGAAAGTAGAGAATTTTCCTTGAAACCAGTTCCAAAGAAGATTCCTGAAAAAACTGAGGAGGAGACTGAAACAAATGATGTACAAAAAGATAAGGTAATCGAAAAAGAAAAAGTCGAAAAATCTACTGTGTCTTGGCGGCGTGGAAAGAAACAGCCTTACAATGAACAACTTACAAAAGATACTCAAGAAAAAACCACAGCAGAACTCGAAACTGATACACATCAGGAAACACTTACAAGGCATATTTCAGAAGATAAAGAGGTTGAAAAGCCACAAGAAGAATCCCGTTTACCATGGATAAGGGGAAAAAAGAAACCTGATAAGGTAGCATTAAAAGAAAAAAAATCTACAGAAGAATCAGTTAGTATTCTAAAAACAGAGAGAGACGTCCAGATAGAAGATCAAAAAACTCAGAAAACAAAAGAATTGCAGCCGATTAAAAAATTGGAAGGAAATGTAGAAGTAAGCGAACGTTCCCCTAAACCAGTTGAAAAGAAAGTACAAAAAGACCTAGACAAGAAAACCAAAGGTTTCAGTAATGAAGAGGAAAAGAAGGAATCAGAAGAATCTGCAGTATTAAGGCTACGAGAAAAGCAAAAACCGAAAGAAAAAGTCCCTTCAGAAAATATTGATAATGAAATATTGAAAAAAAGTACTGCCTTAATTGATGTAGATAAACAGCCAAAATTGATAGCAGAGCAAATTTCTGAAGACAAGGAAGAAACTCAGACTCCGGAAGAGTCACATTTACCTTGGACAAGAGGCAAGAACAAAGTAAAAATCGAACGACAAAAAGAAAAACCTGAAGAGAAAGAGTATGTCTCTTTGAAACCCACAAAGCATGCTGCTAAATTACAAGATGAGTTGACTCCAGAAACTGTTGCATTAAAACCAGTTCAAAGGTCAGAAAAGGTATTAGAAGAAAGTAAAGAATTTTCCTTGAAACCAGTTCCAAAGAAAATTCCTGAAAAAACTGAGGAGGAGACTGAAACAAATGATGTACAAAAAGATAAGGTAATCGAAAAAGAAAAAGTCGAAAAATCTACTGTGTCTTGGCGGCGTGGAAAGAAACAGCCTAACGATCAACAACATGTCGAAGATACTAAAGAAAAAACAACAGCAGACCTTGAAACCGATAAACATCAGGAACTAGTTACAGGACTTATTTTAGAAGAAGAGAAGATGGAAAAGTCACAAAAAGAATCTCAATCACCGTCTATCAGATATAAAAAGGAAAAAAAAATGATCGTCGAAAAAAAAGAAATTCTAGAAGACACTGTTACAGCGCTTCCCATAGATCGTTTAGAAATTATAACGGATACATTCGAAAGTATACAAGAAACTCATTTTGAAAGAAAAGAGATATCTGATGAAAATGTTCAAGATTTAAAAACAGATAACGAAATGCATCATAAAATTTTAGATAAACAACAAATGCAAACGCAAATAGACATATCCATTATTGATGAAAGTAAGATCACAGCACCCAAATTTACTAAAAAGTTGAAGCCAGTTGCAGTTGATTCTGCTGCATCTCCTGGAAATCTTGTTGTATTGGGTAATTTCTTAGAATTATTTTATAAATCACTATATTATATTCCATTTTATCATTTTTTTACGTACGGTAGCACGTAGAAATTAACGTAACATAATTGAGAGATTCAACAAATCTCGCTTTTTATAATTTTTTTTTTTTACAAAAGTTCAATTTTCCTAGTTTGAAATAATGTTCTACACATCAAGTATTTTAGAAATTCTGTTAATATAACTTTTGATATAACGAATTCAAGCAAAATTAAAAGACTATTCTTATACATGCTGTCATTATATTTAAATGAGTATTTTGGTAGAGCTACAAGAGTAAACAGCATTAATTTTTATACTTCACATCCCTTCATAAAGTTTTACGATTTTAAAGTTCCGTAAAATACAAACTTTGCAGTGTGTGTATGAAAAAAAAACTTACACGCATCTCGGACAAAAGGTAAACTACCATCGCACATTAGCCATACGAGCTATAAAAGTTTACTTTTTAGCCTACGTGTATAATATATTACTTTTGTGAAAAAGACTAATGAATTCAGTATCTATGTATAAAATATATATTACGCTAGTATATTACTGAAAAATAAGTATTGATGACTTAATCATACTTAGTTATGTTCTAGACCCACTGATCGTTGCACAAGAACTAGATGTATCAATCTAAAATATGATGTCTTTTATTATAATAAAAAGATGAAAGACATCAAAACGAAATATAAAATGCTTGTGGCCATTATAGAACATAAATTACCCTCCATATTAGATTAACAATACTTCGATATCTTAGTGTAGATGTAAACATCTTAAGTATCCGTGGTGGAGATAGTAAATTTATTAAAGTATAATTTTCAGAACAAGAAGTAGAAGGCATTGCTCCTTACTTTATAAATCCAATAAAGCCCGTAGTAATCGAAAACACTGAGCCCAGAGTATTTGAATGTGTACTCACAGGAAAACCGTTACCTGAAATAAAGTGGTATCGCAATGAGACTGAAATTAAACCAGAAAAAAATAAGACTGAGATAAAGTTCATGCCAGAAACAGGACAAGCAAAATTAATGATTATGAATCCAACATTAGAGGATGAAACTGTTTATAGAGTACGTGCTGTCAATAAATTCGGAAAAGCAGAATGTAGAGCCAATCTTGTTCGCAAAACGGCCATTGTATCAAAACCAGAGATACTTTATGCACCAAAGATAATTCGACCTCTACCGGCAACGATTACACAGAGTGGTAGATCATTGGTTCTTTCAGTAGAATTTCAAAGTGATTCTATAGCAGAAGTTAAATGGTACAGAAATAATATCGAAATCGTTCCATCTGATAATAAAATAATTAAAAATTATAAGAATACTTCAGAGCTTCATATACCAGAAGTTAAGAAAAAAGATACCGGAAAGTATGAAGTACGTGTACAAAATACTGTCGGAGAAGCTCGAAGTTCTGGTTCAGTCTCAATAAAAGAAGAACAAGAAACAGACAAAGTAAAGGGGCCAAGATTTATTCAACCTATTCAACCACAAATTGTATCCGAGGGTGAAGTTGCTATTATGGAAACAACTGTTGAAGCTTACCCAACGGCCTCATTTCAGTGGTTCTACGAAAATCGTCCATTGGAGGTAAGTACCATTTTAAACGTTTCTATGTATTACAATAATTCTTTACATTTAAGAAGAGTAATAGTAGTGATAACAATTATTACTATGATAACCATTATGATTATTACTACAATTTTAGCAATTATTATAATAATTATCGTTATTGAAGGCTTATTTTTTATGAAAGTTCATATTAAATACCTCTACGTAATTTCTTAATGAAGTGTGAAAAAAATAAATAATTTTTTAATAAAAAAAAAAAAAAATAAGCTTCTCTCATAATTATTAGCTTAACAAAAATTAGAGCATCAAAGAATGTAACTATGATATGTATATGTCTTCAAGATTGAGTTTTGTACCCAGTATCCCGGTAATTGATGTATGACAAAATGAAAGTTTGTCATATTCACGTCTATATACATATTTTTTATTCTTTTTTATTTTACAGTATAAGTACTGACCCACTATAGGTCCACAGTACATTATATATATATATATATATATATATATATATATATATATATATATATATATATATATCCCCGGTCACGCATGACCGGTTATCTAGAACACATCAACAATTCTATATTTTGTTTTAATCGCTTATTATTTTATTTTCATCTTAGTATTGAAGCCTTATCCTAAGTCAATGTCATGTATTCGAAACCTGTCAAAAAGCATCAGAAAAAATCTGAGTGCCCCGACGGGTAATCGAAACCACGACCCATTGAGCTATGTTGTTTCAATGGCTAGTACGCTAACTAACTAAGCCAACGACGAGCTCCTCTATACTTATCATAGAATATACATATAATCATAGTATAATTTTAAGGAAAAATGACAAAAAATATATCGTAACATAAACATTTTTATAATACATACAAATAAAAATATTTTCAGTCGTCTCATGAAATACGCATTACAACAAAAGAAAACAAGTCTGTTTTGATGATCAAAGAAGTAAAACCTGAATTCGCTGGAAGATACACCATACGAGCTGAAAATGTTGCTGGGTCAGTAACAAGCTCAGCTAGTGTGGATATCCTAGAAATACCATGGCAAGAGACTGTAGAATTTGTATCACCTTCTTTCGTGAAAAAACTTTCTCCCATTCGCGTTATGGATGGTGAAAGTGTCAATTTAAAGTGTACAGTACATGGTAAACCAATTCCAAAAGTTGAATGGTTCCATGATAATAAACCTATTAAAGAAGGAAAACAAATCACAATCTTACAAGATACAGAGGGTGTGTGTAATCTCGCTATCAGCGAAGTATTTCCTGAAGATGCTGGCGAATATATATGTCAAGCTGTCAATCAAATAGGTACAGCTACATGCACGACGTCTTTAGAAGTTGAAGGTAAGATTACGTTTATAATTTTTTTATGGTTAGTATAAATTTTATTTTGCATGTCTTCACGGACAAATACAAGTTTCACAATCTAAAAATAATATCGGTAGTATTTTTAAACATTAGTTAAATATTGTTAAAATTTTACAAACATTAAGTGAAAGAATATCTATATTTGTAAACTATTTAAACAACAAAAAAATTAAAATATGTCTTATATGTACGGTTAGAAAGTTAGAATTATATTTTGGGGTGGTTATCTAGTCATTCATTAGTTAGTGTTAGTATCTAGATAGTCATTATACAGTTGTTTAGTAGTTTTTAAAATGTCAAGCTTACAGAAAGATCAGAATGAATATATGGTTGTTGATTTATTAACTTAGATCTAAATATGGAAGTAAGAAATTATTACACTTTACAAATTCTCAATCTCTTTACTAAGTCATAATATTTCTTGAAAATTAAAAAAAAAAAAATTGTCTGTGAGAGGTAATGATTTCACCTATTATAAAGCTTCATTATAATAAGTTCAATAAGTCCGTAACAATCTTCTCTTGTCCTATCCTTAAGTATACCTCTTAATTAGCCAGCCCTCTTAACTAGTATACTACAATAATTTTTTCAATAGAGTAAATTTGTGAAAAATTTAGTACCCTAGGATGGAAAAAAATCAAAAAACCGAACTAAAAGTTAATTCACATAAATCATATTATTTTAGCTTATGAATACATTCCCGACTCAGAAATATCATCATCAGCTGTAGCGGCATCACTGACAGGACAAAGTGAATCTGAAGAAGACTTATTATCACCTAAGGTAAATATGTTTCACCTTCGAATTTGCATTATTCTATAATTTATATACAACTTCTCGACTATCACCACACTTACACAAATATGTTTAGAAAAAACATATAATTATTTAACTCTTCACTTAAATAGATAATTAGATTAACTCTGTACATCAATATTGAAATAAATTTTATGCAAACAAATAATGCACACCAAGCTGACATTTTGAGTCTACTTTGAATAATCTAAATCAGAGATGCGAAATTTATGTACCAAATAAACGGTACTCTTACATCGTTTATTTTTTTCTTCCATTTAAATAATTCAATGTGGCATCAAATGCATGTAATAAGTAATATAATAATTCTTATAAATTGACGTTAACACAAATTAACTGATATGCGTAAATTATTCATGATTTCAGTTAACATAAATAAGAAGGAATTTATAAACGTTTAACAGTTTAATCTAAATAAGTAGCTGAGTAAAACTTTTTATTATAATTAGGAAGTACCATCGGAATCTGACACGGAAGAATTTGCTCCAGAAATTATTAAGGAACTTCCACAGTTGATATCAACCAAGGATGGCGTATTAACAAGGTACGGAATTTTTCATGGGGCACAATTTAAATTTATGCACATTAATAAAACAACTATTATACTGTGATTGAGCAGTATAAAATGTTGTAATGATATTTACCAGCAACACTGCGAATTCAACAGTATGATCAAATTATGATTTTACGATCAATGTTTATATCAGCCAATTAAATCAATAACATAAGATTTGATAAGGACTTTTTTAGTATCTGATAAATGTTTTGACAAAGATGTTTTGTAAAATACTAACATATAAATTACTTTAAAATAAAAAACGGTAGAACGATGTTTATTGTGTTTGCAAATTCTTATTCTTAGTATTTAAATGCAACAGAACAAAAATATTAATAATACAAATCAAACAAATCACTTAAATCTAATGACATTTTAATATTCAAGATTGGAAGTAAAAGTCAAAGGAAAGCCTAAGCCTGATGGCAAATGGTATAAACAAGATATAGAAGTACAACAATCCAATGAATTCCAAATAGAAGAAATAGAAGACGGTACACATGTTCTTACCATTACCGAAACTTATCCAGATGACACTGGTGAGATCACTTTTAAAGCACATAATCCCTTAGGTGTATCGACGACGACTACATATTTGACTGTGGAAGGTAATCAATTATGCAAAATTTATCTATACTATGTGATTGCATAAAATTATTAGAAATAAAATATTTTTTTCCGTTATGGAAGTTATTTTCAGCAATATCAACTGACCTCGTCTGCACATTAACAAAACTGCTCATCTTCCTTTAATACGCTTCCTCCCATCAAAACCAACACTTTATTAACACAAATGATTAGTTCACAGATATTATTTATACACGTGTGTGTACATGTATACATATAAAATTTAATGAGTGTTGACTGTAAAACATATGTTTTTTAATAATCTATCTAATAGGAATCATTGGAACTAAACAATATCGAAAACCTGAGTGGGTCACACAAATGGAAGAAATGCAAGAAGCCCTTCGAGGTAAGCATGAAAACTAAAATAAGTTGTAATAATGCATACACACTTATGTGTTTGGATGAGATCATATCGAATAATTCTGGTTAAAGGACAAGAGTCCGAGCCTCACGGCGGTTTCGACTCATTGCATGTATGTCTACATCTAAAGTTGCAATACACTTTGACCCACTACAAGCAGTTCCATCAGATGGAACTTATATAACGACAGAAGCCATTGACTCTGTTAAAAAAATTCTTTTCGTACTGAGTAAATTGGCCATCGCAAGTAATTTTTATGTTCTGTAGTACGTGTAAATTATACAATGGAGGCATATTCAAAAAAATAAAAAAGATATTTGTATTAATAAGTACCATAATAATATACCTGTGTTCAATTGAAACAGATCTAATTTATAGTAGATTCATGTCGTTTCATACATTTATTTCTTTAAAAAATTTAAAACATCTAATATTACAATAGATGAATTTTTTTTAATAAACTCATTAGTACTTATAGGGAGATTTTTGCAGTAAGGAGTCAATACTCGTGTACAATTTTTTTCTACCTCATGACCTTTTTTGGTACTCTCTGTAAGAAAAGCAGAATGTCACATAAGCACCATCCAACTGGGACTATACAACAACCCTGACTTAGTCCTAGAGACGATGGTGCGTGTGTGATGATAAAAATTTTTTTGCATCGATTAGTGCAATTTTCATCGGTATACAACAATTTAAGTTTAAAAACCGTAGATTTCAAGCTGCAGATGATTTCTGATTTCTAGTTTTTGTCTTATTAACTAATACGTGAATTAAAAAATTATTCATTAACAAAAAGTTGCGTTTTTTATCCTCTATAAGACAGAATTTTTTATGTATTAGTTGATTGATTTGAAAAATTACGGGTATCACACAGCCTATTCTATGATATTCCAGTTCTTGACTAGTATCTTGATACGGGTGTTCGCGTTGAAAGTTACATATTTATGATCTTCATTTTTAATGTTTAGAACAAGAAAATGCGCGTATCCAAAAAGTTTTTAAAAATAACCATAAAAATGACTTTAATTAGAATTTAACATAATATGTCCATGAATTACGTATACTAACTTCAAAGTACGATGACATTAATCGTGAGATTAATGATTTGAAATTCGAATTGGAATAATTTTAGTCGAGTTCCTCAGTATTCTATTTATCACGATCAAAATACATGAGTAGTAAAGTTCTTGATGTTAAGTAATATAAATCCATTTGAGCTTTTATCACGGTTTTGCAAATTACGAAATTTATGCCATATTAGAATAATATACAGGAAAACATTTTAGACCATAATAACAGTACTTATTTTTTTACTACAGCTACCCAATCAATACCTAGGTTTATTCAGGAATTTACTGATACTTACGTTCAAGAGGGAGAAACCGTTGAACTTGAATGTAAATATTCTGGAAATCCTACACCTGGTAAATGCCTGAGAACCGCTATTGTTTCAGTAAATTTAAAAAAATTAATTAAGCTGTTGATTTTATAAATCATAAACTGTTTTAGATATCGTGTGGTTTAAAAATGATAAAATGATGCGGAACACAGACAATATTAAAATTAAAATCGATGATCGGGAATTCAAAACATCATTAGTCATAAAAGAAGCTACTCATGAAGATTCTGCTACATATATTTGCAAAGCTACGAGTGATATTGGTTTAGCTACAACTAAAGCCCAATTACAAGTGACAGGTTGTATGCTTCTGACATATTTAAAAACATTTTATTTTGATCGTAAATGCAACGAGATTGATGTGATATTAATACAAGATTTTCTCGTTCATAATAGATGCTACAGGAGAACGACCAACATTAATTGAAGATAAAAAAGAAAAAGTGTCCGATAAAGTGCCCAAAAAGAAAAAACCAGAATTGAAAAAGTCTAAGGAAGTTCGAGAAAAAATAAAAATGGAACAAGCAAAAAAACAGACGGATAAAAAAACTGTTACTAAAGAGGAATTAGTCTTGAAAGATACATCACAAGAAATGTAATAAACATTTAAATTAATGTTTTTGAATTTAGATTTTTATACGAGGGTTTCAAAAAAATTAATTTGGAAAATGCGTAGACAGTCTTCAAATAGATTCTACTCCTGTTTAACTTTTTTTTGCAGGGAAGCTATACATGTTCAAGATACTCAGTTATTGGAAACTGTAGAATTGGTAGAAGAGGAAGCTACGAAGGTAGGAATTGGTTTTTGTATGTTCATGGTTGCGTGTGTTGGGGCCACGTGTGCAGTTAGTTAAATCTTAACCAAATAAAAAGAATAGATGAATCAGAATCAAAGTTTAGCATTAAGAGCTAATTTCATGATTGTATACGTACACACATATCGTGCATACGTATACGTAGATGTAAGAATTTATTCCGTTTTATGAAAAATTTTTTACTGGAAAAATTGAGAAATCCTATATCTAGTTACATATCTGTTTTAAAATACTTCCTCATGCTACAATACCTTACTTTACGGATCTCTTAAGTTATAAAGCACATTATAACAATTTTTTTTAAGCTATCGAGAGGCCAGATGGTAGTTCCAACGCATGAAGCGATAACAGTAGAAGTGACATCAAGTATGAAAAAAACTGATCATGAACCACAAGACCTAACTCGGGATCAGGCCCAAGTAACATCTGAAACATTAGAATCTGTATCGGAAATTTATACAGAAACTGATTTGCGGGAAACTAGAAAGAAAAAGAAAAAGCCTGAAAAAATAAAAGTAACTCAAAAAGAACTTTTGAGTAAAGTCGACGTAAGACTAATCATAGAAGGACAACAGGAGAGTATTGCTCAGGAAGTGGAAGAAATCATGGAACTATTTCATGCATCGGAATTTGGACCAGCAGAACAACCTCTTCGTGAATTAGCAACTATTGGCTACTTAGTACGGCAAGGAGTCACAGTCCACGAAATTAATGAAAGCTTATACAAAACGGACAAGTTTCCAGCATTGAAAACTCCAGACGCACAAAATGCTTTGGTGCAACTAGTTGAAAGACAAGGTCACGGACCATTAATTACTCAAGTTCTTACCGAAGAAACGACCACAGACGAAAGTATTGTTGCTGCAACAGTTGGATTCAGAGCTTTTATGAAAATGGTAGAACTACAACATGCGACTGTTGAAGAAGTCATAACACATTTTAAACCAGAAGATTTCCGACCACGTGCATGGGAAGTCGCAGAAGCAATAGAGGTAAAAAATTATTTTACTCTGAATAATTATCTTATGGTTATGTTATGAAGGTTCATATGTTCAAAGTACTACTTTTTAAACTGAAAATTAATATTATTTAATTACGCCCTATAAATACGTTATTCCAAACGTACTTAATATACGGGTATAAGTAGTTCTAAAAAGAAAAATTATCAAAAATTGTTTTACATTAAAAACAAACATCTAGTATAATCTGTTCTTTTAAAATCATACAGTTAACATACTTCCAAGTCTATTATTTCAACTTTTAAAATCAAGCTCATGTGTTGCTTTGTCATTTACTATTTCAATGGTTATTTAACATCAAAAATTTATAATTTTAATAATCAATTTTCCTAACACCCATTTTGTGTGGATGTCACGTTTTTTTTATTAGAAAAAATACTCCACAAATGTAACGAATTATATTATAATAAATTTTTATTTTTAATTAGAATACTGGAGGTGAACAAGTGACTACAGAAAGAGTTACAATTATTCAACAAACAGAATTCCACGTTGTAGGTAAGTTGCAATACTAAAGTTTGAATACTATTTATTCACGTAAAAAATAAATGGTTAGCAACTAATAAAGTAAAATATTGCTGATCATGTACGTGTGAAATAGGGATTTTGTTCGAGTGATAAAAAAAAAAAAAAAAAAAAGGTTTTTCTATAAAATTGTTAGAAACTTGCTTTTTCGTAATAATATGTTTTTCTTACAAAATATCAAAATATGCTACTTGAAAAGTAAGTGACTAAATTTATGAACAATAGTTTACTTTTGCGTAAAAGACATGGCTGCTGCATTTATTATTTATCACTAAGGCAAAAAGTATAATAACAATATACATAAACAATTGGATGCTGTAAAATAATTTTAATATCCTCGAAATAATATTGCAGGTAAAAGTATTTAATAAATAAATAAGAGCACTTTTTTGAATTTCATACGTTTTGTGTTCAGTACTTAATGGTAGAACTTTAATTTCTTGCAATAATAGATAAAAAGGTTTGTCCATTACATTATAAAGTAAAATTTAATTCACATATTAAACGTCAATTTGCAACGTTATGGCTATTCAGCAGATTTTTTTTCTGAGTGGAGTTAAAAGCAGAAGTGCTGGGAATATTTTTTCCTTTGATAAAATCTCTTTTAATGCAAACTATCAAATCCAAGTATGACGACGAAGTTGTCCATCAAATAAAAGCCCTTTTAGGTTTTATTAGCTCAAGTAACTCCTAAAATTTGATTTTGTACTTAAAGAGTCGATTCCGTCTATAATGTGAAAAACTAATTGTATTAAATTTGTTTGAGACTTAAAACTTTATTCTTTATTCCTTGCTAAGGACTCAAAATAGTAGTGGATTCTTGTATGTTTGTGCCCAAGAAGCGAACGGTATTTTTTTTTTTTTTTTTCGAGGGTGCAAAGTCTTACTTTCATGGTACTATTAATTATAAAGAGGTTTAAAAATTAGGCTTATCTTAAAATTTTTGCTTTAAGTAACGTATTTACCAACAGTAACTGTTTAAGAAAATCAAAGTACAAATTTCCGTGTATATACTGTAAGGAAACATGTCTTAGACCACACTAATTTTTTATTCAAAATTTTTTACAACATAAATGTTGGTTGCATATTATACTTACTTTTTGCTCTAGTGAAAATGCATAAAGCAATTTTGCCTGAAGTATTAAAAACTAACACAATGATTAGCGATAATTGAATTAAAATACAATCCTGTAGTTATAATTAATGACTTTAACACAATTGAATTATATTTTTATAGTAAAACATATTTTTTAAAAACCTTTTATACTCGAAAACAGTTAGGATTATATTGATAGTCAGTAAAAAAATGTAATAACAATTAAATGCATAGTATTTCTTATGGATTGTATTATATAATGTACACCGTAAAATTTTTAAATAAGCCTTTCTAACGCATGAAAAAAAAAAACTTGTATTCAACTTTTACGGGAGGATCCTAACACTAATGTTATAAAGTCACACATGTGGTCCATGTCAATAAGTAATGAAGAATGACGAATGGGACGAATCAGTACTATTCGTCAATTCTTCCATTCGGTTATTCGTCAAGTGCGCTGTTCACATGGAGCGGAATCGAATTGACGAACAGGTCAAATATACAAATTACCTTACTTGAAATCACTGTTAATAATCCATAACTATTTGCCATTCGTCATTCGTCGGCTCTATTCTGCTGCACGTATGTTCAGCCTAACTCATGACATGCGATCAAGTGGGATTCGTTTCCAGCAACTCCAGACAACTTATGCGCGTCTATCACTGCATTGTCGGAAAGTCATCTTTTTCTATTTTAGACATTAATTTGTTTTCAACATTTGAACGTTTGATTCGCCTTCAGTACAAAATCTAGAGTTCGACACTGATGCTCATCCAACTAGGACAATCACAAGGGTACCTCGGGCCCTGCTTTGCAGGTTCCTCAGGCCTTAGTACGAAACGTACTTACTATTCCGGCACTTGTTGCATAATAATTATTTACATAACAAGTGTAGGAAAGATAGCTTTTTATACAAGTGGTGAGAAACGCACATGAGCTACTGGTATCGAAGGCATTGGCTACGAGTGTGATATTATCACACGAGTGTTGGAATAATCTCACATGAGTTGTGTACAAGATTTTTTGTAATATTATACGGAAAATATTAAAATGCGATTTTGAAACTGATTAGTAAGTTTTTATAAGGCGTAGGGCTGGCGGTTAGGAAAAATAAAATCTTTAAAATGTCGGTATATGCTAGACAGATACTGATAGCTGATAGACAGAACTGTTTATGTGTCAAAAGTATATCATAGTGATAAGATTTTGTTTTTACTAAAATCGATGATTTAAAAAAAATGAAAATAATAAATAATTACCTGAATTAGTGGTAGGCTTAATTTAAATATCAAATTATTTAACAACTATAAGAGTAACTGCTTTTGTTTTTACTGCTCTTTATCTTTGTTAATGTAAATTAACGCCGTTAAAAAATAAAAACAAAACCCAAATTATACTTACAATTAAACTTCTAGATCCTCCCATTATTAATAAGAATTGCGTATCATTGAAAAAGTTATATGTTCAGATTTACAAAAAGTATTTCTTTCGCTGATTAGTGTATAAATTTTCAGAAACAAGAGAAGAAAGAACAGTTGTGCAACTACAGGATATTCGAGAAATTGAAGGTTTGGTTTCAAAAATTTAAAGCATGATTTGATATTGTGAAATTAAGAGTTCAAGTTGTTAACTTTAACGTTGCATTACAGTAAAGAATTAAGAAAAATGTGAAAAGTAAGAAATCAAGTGATTTAACATCATAAATTTCATTACATTAGTATAAAATAATCTTTTTAGTAGCATTACAACAACCGCATAATAAAATTGATAAAAAATATTTTTTTTTTTTAATTTTTTCATTTCTCACTTATGTATGAAATTTAGTATTTTAAAGCAATCATGTGTCATATTGCTGCAAAACAATCTGCTTATCTGTTTTAACCAATGATAGCGTGGAATAAGATTTGATGGTTCTGCTTACAACGCATTTAAATTTTTTTCCATTTGAAAGAACATAATGATGTTTTAAAAATTTACAAGTGTAGAAAACAAAAATTTATAAAAAAAAATTAATTTTCAATGAGAAAACTACTTAAGGTGGTTCCCTTGACTTATAGATTTATTTATAAATATTACGAAACTAAGGTACACAGTACTTTATGAAACCAGGTTGTCTGAATTCTTAAAAATTCTTTAACCGTCTAGTTTTTTAATCTTGTTGTATCATCAGTTTAATAAATTATTTTTTAAATATTTTAAATTGGAAATAAAGAAATATTTTTCCTACTCACTTTTTACTGATGCAGAAACAATATTGATATAAATATCAACAGATTATTGAGAATTCATACCAATTTATTTATTGAAGTATTAAAATTCTAAACCCTTAAAAGTTGTAATTTTTTTTAGTAAATGAAGATAATTATTAATTTTTATCAAGTGCGTAGAAAATAATACCACTAAGGTATAGTAAGGATGAATTTTTTATACGACCGTCAATTCTGTAAATACTAGTAAGTTAAAAATAATTTGAATTTTTGCGAATAATTATATCCTTGTTTTACTGAGGGAACTACTTTAAAGGTGACATCAAAAGATTCATACCTTTGTGAATTATAATTAATAAGATATATCAATTGATAAACGAAACTTTCTTACCCATAAGAAAACTTTCTTTCAAATATCGTATGTCTGACATAATAGAAATTAATGTAAAATTCAATTAACATAGTGAAAAACTATAATTTCATGTAACTGCTACATTAAGATCTATCTAATTATTTTATATTCTTTCAGATGCATGATGATTTATTGAATATAGCTGTGAATTTCCGCTTACGCCGCTATGCTTTCTATGCGCAGTATTCTCTCTTTTTCAAATATAAATTAAATTACACATTTTTTCAAATAAAATAACATTTAACTAATTAAGGAACATATTTTATCTAACTTTATATTAAGGTATCACCTAAAACGTCTCTACTTGTGATAATTTAAAGTAAGTACAATTATAACTTGATCATATTTTTCTATGAGGATAAATATGTAGTAACAAATAAATTTAAACTTTACATTTGCTAAAAATTTCCGTAATTTTTTTTAAGTGAACTTCATACGTTACGTACATTAATATCGAAGACTTTTTAAAATGAATTTAAAAAAAAAATTATAAGAATAACTTGGAAATATCATAAGTAAAAATATATTGCAAAAAATTAATGTTACCTCCAAATAAAAAAAATTCTAGATAATTTTGAATAATAAGTTCAAGATTAAGAGCGAGAAAATTCTTCACTTACGTTAAACGAAAATACAATGTCTGATTCCTTATACATACCGTTCCAAACATAATTTGGTAGTATTTGTGACTTAATTATTTTTTATTACCACTGTTATTTTTCACTATTAAAACGATCACATTTTAGACACGACTAATGTATGGGAGTGCCTTATTATACTTAAAATACTTGTACTTATAATCAATTACCTATATTCATGCTAATGTTGTATAGTACAACACTTATTATTCATACAATAAACTATTGTTTTAAGAAAAATTTGTTGAATCTTCTTGCTATTGTTCAACTAGAATTCCGAACGTCGGTTTTTATCCACTAAATTCTCGTTTAAATATACGACTGAGTGCTTTTTTTACACAATCGTGGTAACAAGATAATAACAATTACTCTTAGCTCAAAATTATTAAACTTATGCTTTCGCAAGTTGTTATTAATACCCATGTAAATGTTGTATCTTAAGAGTTAGAAATTAAAACATTTTTTAAAAATAAGTTAATTGATTTAAAAACATACAAGGCTAAGCTTCTTACTCTCGTATAAAAAAAAACATAGGTGCACAGAGCTTTTTACTTTGATGCAGTTGGCAGTTGCTTCACTGCGATACACTATCATGCGTAAGCTGAAGGCATTAACTTTGCTTTAGTATATTTTGTTAAAAAAGTTGCATTATGCTTTTTGTAGAAAATATTTCAAGTGTATATACACTTATAATATCAAGAATATTCGCTTTTTTTTGTGGTGCGTTCTCTGTGTGCAAAGTTCTCTCATAAAAATGTAATCGATATTTTGAATCCTGGAACTGGACTTAATAAAAATCATAACACATAAAACTATTAGTGATATTAATAAGTTAAAAATATTACAATACAATCAAATCACATCATGTGTATGACCTTCATCATTTATTTTTCACCAGGGTTCAAACAGCATCACAATTCTGCACGCAAAACAAAAAACAACAAAAATAAACTTACAATTAAATTTATAGTACAAAAAAATTAATAGCTTTCTAATGGTTACTTGCAAGCATTCAATTAATTTACATAATGCTGATTTGTATAAAACAATATTTTTAACCTATTATTTGCTCAGTAAACTACATATTTTTTATAATAAATTTTAAGATTATAAAATACTGATTACACAAATTTTTTAACGCACGAATTTAAAACAATTTAGGATGATTGTAAATCATTTTAAATGTAATTAGAAAACTGAGCAAGTAAAATATTACTGTACACGCTGTTCCTCATACGTAACATTCTCACATACTTTCCACAGAATACGAGGACACTCGGCAAGCACACACGACATTGCGTAAACCAAATGATACAAAAATAAAGGAACAATATCAAGTAGACGATACACATCAACACAGGGAGGAGGGGGTTGAAATCGTAGAAATCGAAGACACTGAACGCAGCATTTTAGACAATCAAAGTATTGGCCAACAGGAATCTGTAAAAGAAAATATAAAAATTGACACCAGTGAAATTATTAATAAAGCAGTAAAATCAACAATTGGTCCTGAAAAAAATATAAAAAGTTTAAAATTAAAAAAGTCGGAAGTTAAAAGTGAAGAAGCACCTGTTGGGAAAGTTGAAGATTTAAATGTTTTTCCCAGTGAAGCGATACCATCCATTTTACTGAATATCCCGTATCAACAAAGTGAAACTACGTCTACAAGTAAAGTTGTAGAACAAGCTCCTCATAAAACTGGGGAAGAAAAAGCAATTATGTTGTTAGATACAGTCATGGCATTAACAGAAGAACATCGTACAATCCAAGAAAAAGAAATTGACGAAGTAAATATTCACATGCCATTATCCCGGAAAGCTTCCTTAACTGTAATGCCTTTCGAACCATATTTAACTACCGATACCATGATAGAAAATAAAACAGAACAGTTTAATGAAGTAGAAAAGCCATTTTTATCTGAAGCTGCTTTAACATACACATCAAAAGAAGGGTTAATTATAGATGAAACGTACCTTAATGAAGCAAAACCAGAAGAACTAGAAGTAACACAAAATCAATTTAGTAAAGCTAAATCAATATTACCCTTACAAGAATCTAAAACTGTAAATGAAATAGTTTCTGATGAAAGAAAAGTTTTATCTAAGAATTATGAAGTACCAAACACAGAGCAAGCTAAAACCTCAATTATTCAACAACAAAGTATGATAGTTTCTGAAGTTCTAGAAGGTTATAAAGAAGAAAACTTAAACAAATTAAAGACTTCTACTGTAAAACCTAAAATCAAAGTAAATGAAATTGAGTCCCTCCAAATTCAAGAAGTTAATACAGCTGAAAGGCCTGATAAATACTATCCTGAATTGACAGTCCCAACAGAAACAGCTACCAGTTCAATTAACGAACATCAACAACATTTCACCCAAGTTTTAATTGTATCTGAAAAAGAAGGCGAGTATTTACCATATACATCACCAACGTCACAAACCGCTGACATTCAAATTTTTACTGAAAATAAAGCTGCCATGATTCAAGAACATTTGATTCAGGAAAAAGAAAAAATTTTTGCCCCAGACTATAAAGTAGATTCATACAAAGCAAGATCAAATATTAATTTGTTTGAGAGCATTAATGTCGTAAGTGTGGATTCTGAACAAAAAGAATTGGAACTAGATACACGAAAATCAGAAAGTTATAGTGCAAATGTTAATATTCAAGAAACGGTTTCTGTAATTACTTCTGAAGTAACAACAGCGGAAAAGGAAAATGCACATTACTCAAACGAGAAGACACCGATAAAGGTGGCAGAAAAAGTTATATTACCGTTAGAGTTAGGAATCCACTTGAGTACTGTAGTTCAAGAATCTGAAGGGGAATATCTAGAGTGCATTAAACCTACTTTTGCAAAAGCAGAAACTAATGTATGTTTAAAAGAGCATATTAATACGTCTGAAATCCAAACGGCTGATCAACCAGCTGAATGTAAGGACATAATCAAATACGTTACAGAAACTGGATCTACTATAATTGAAACAACAGAAGCAACATGTGTGCAGGAAATAATAGTCCATGATCAAGAAATTCTCCTTGAAAATTTGCATAGTCCAAAACAATACAATACACAGATATCATTGGATGAAATCAAAGGCTTACAAATACTTCAAATCGATACTGTAGAAAAGGAAGGTAATTTTAAAATGTATGATATACCAGAAAAGCAAAAGGTAAAAGAAGTTGCACCTCAACCAATGGTATCCTATCAAATGAGTGAAACACATTTACTTGATAATATTGGATCTTTATCTGAAGATATCCCTGGTGAAATGAAAGCTAAGTTAACTAGTAGTAATCTTGAAGGAATGATAGTTGATGAAATAATATCAATTGAAAATGTATCGTCAAGAACTCTAGAAATTCAGCCTGATTTTAAAATAGCTGAGGTAATTCTAAGTGAAGCTGATAGTATAAATACAACAGAGATAATAATAAATGAAAAGGAATGTGACTATGAGTCTTCACCAGATATTAGGAAATCAACTGCAGTTTCAAGCGTTTCTACCCAAATTGTTGCAACTCAAGAAGAAACTCGAAGTGAGTCTCCAATTGATAAATTTTTCTCAGATAAAATATTGGAAAAACAAATAACTCCATCTCAAGTACCATTACAAAGCATATTAGTTACTATTCAAGAATCAGTAGAAAAAGAAAATGTTTATGCAAAAGATTTAAAACCCGATAGTAAAAAAGCTACTGTTAATTTACCTGAAACTCAAAGTGGGGTCTTAGTAATGGAAGTCATAACGAGTGATAAAGAACAACCTAATATTCCAGATGTTGTGAGACCTTCCAATGAAACTGCCAATTTAAACGTCTTAGCACATACAGTTGCTTCAAAATCTGAAATTATAGTAGAACAAGTAACAGAAAACATTTCTAAGTCTGATTTCACTTGTGCTATAGCTTTGCAACATCAAGACGCTTTTCAAGAACTCACGATTACTGAAACAAATGTAGCTGAAGTAGAAAAACAACGTGAGAAAGATGTGTTTCCAAAAATACAAAAAGCTGATGTAGATTTTGAAACATCTGAAAATTTAACGCTCAATGAACTCGTAACTGTACTACATAAGGTTTGTATGTCTTAAAATACTTATTAAATACAATGCTGATTTTTTAATAACGCATAATTTTATTTTGATCATTATCCATTCATTTAAAGTAAAGTCACCTATTATGAAAAATCTAGAATAGTGACTCTTATTATTTAAACGCTGTTTGAAATCACATTTTCTTTAAGTAAAAAAGTAAATCTTTTTCTAAAAAAATTTTGTTTAGTAGTTTAAAATCAAAGTAAAAAAAATCAAAGTTTAGTAATTAAAAATTAAAAGTTAAATTATAACTGTAGAAAGAGTTGAAAATTATTCACCTTACATGTGGACAACTGTAATTTAATATGTATAAACAGTTTCATTGAATTACTTTTTTCTACATGAAAAAATACAATACACTACTCTGTTAACACAAAGTTCTTAATTATAAAACATAAAAAAAATAACGTTATAATAAGAAATTAGCGATTCTATGATCAGAATAAGAAAACCAGCTATTGTTTTTAATAATATTCTATTAAAAATAAATTCCTCCCACTCTAAAGTATATTTGTAATCATGACGTTATTGAAGTTCAGCCTTTTTTTACGTAATACTATCTCTTTCTTCAAAAACCAACAACTTTTTCCATCAAACAACAATTATATAAAATTCATTATTTTTCATTACTTATTAAAAAAAATATATATATATATATATCACTTAATTCAAATTTTATCTATTAAATCTTTATATTGATTTACTTATATATGATTAACATAACCTGAGAGCATGAATCAATGATTTGTGTAGAAGACTTTGTTAATGGGAAGTGGTTTTAACATAATTCTATCTCCGTACTGAATGAAGGTATTTCCAATGGTAACGAATCATGAAAAAACCTTAATATATAAATAAAGTATGATTAACAAGTTTTTAAAGGTTAGTATAAAAATGTCTAAATCCACTGTAAGACTGACGCCGTATATTATTTAATTGTACGAAGGATATTAAGATTCTTCGTTTTTATATCGATAACACAAGCTAATACAATTTAAAGAAACCACACTTGTGCTTGAAAAATAATTTTTAATTAATAATTGTTGACTTTTTAAATCATTTTATAATAAAATCCTTTACTACAGAATAAAAGGTGCACCTTTAGAAACTGCATTTTATAATTGGAGTTTAAAGTCCTGCATTATTTTAATGATATTAATTTGAAAAATCGACTGTATTTAACTTTTCAAAGCTATTTTTAAGAGAATAAAATCCTGGAGCTTCCGAAATCGTTATTAGCAAAAAAATTGACTGAAATCTTTTTCACAATAGGTGCCTTTACCTTAAGTGTTAACGACTTTTAAGATTTTCATTTAAATCTTACTTAAAACTATATTTTTAAGTATTACAATTTTTTGCATAACTAAGGCTACATACAATATTCATAAAGTATCTCAAAAAAGTTTGGATTTTTAGTAAAAAACTATGAAAAATTATTGGGATGGATTTTAAACTATAAGTCGTCTTTATTGATTCATTTTCATGAAAAATTTTATTTCGCAGGAGGACATTCATATAACGAGACACTCACCAACGGCACAAAAAATTACTTTAGATATAACAAGAAGTCATAAAGTTCCACAAACGGAAGAAATTGTTGCTGTAAATAGTGTTAACATATTAGTGAACGAAAGTGAAACAGTTGAAGCTGCAAGACCAGTGCAATCAGGTCTAGATGTTGCTCAAAAAACTGAAATAATTTTATCTGAGTTAGAAGATTTATTAACATCAGATACCAAACCAGACAGTAAAATAAGTGATGTAACTTACAAAGAATATGAGGGTCTCGAAATTGTAGAAGTTAATACACAAGATAAGGAAGGAATACTGAAAGAAAAAGAAAAACCATCAAAAAGTGAAGCAATCATCGGATATGATGTTAAAAAAGTTGTGACTAGTTTCGAAATTTTAAGTGACTACGGATTAGGAGACTTACCAGATGAAAATATAAAGTCCTTAGAGCCTAAAAGTACAGTATTGTCGTATCAGTCAACTCAAATTGAAGAAACAATAGTTCAAGAAAAAGAAGAACAATTTGCTGATGCTGAAGTTGTAGATAAAAAGGCTGGTATTAGTTTTGAAATTGATGAATCTTTAGTTGTTTCTACCGTTGATGCAGTAGAAAAAGAAATTGCCTTGCCAGATATTAAAAAATCAGAAACAAAATCCGCATCAACAATTATTTCAAGTCACTTAGTAGCTCAAGTAAGTGAAACCATACCGAGTACTGGTGTTCGTTCCTTGGAACTGATGAATACTGAAAAAACTTTCACTAAAATAGATCACATTCCTCATCATAGTATTCTTATGTCAGAAATATCTACTGAGGATAAAGAATCACCTCTTAACGACTTTATTCTACCGCAAAAGAAAAAATCTAATGTGATTTTTGAAGAAGGAGTAAGTTTACAAGTTATAGAAACAATTACTTCAGGTGACGAACCAAGACAATACTATAACGAAGAAAATATTACACAAACAGCTTCTAGTAGATACGAGGGTCACAAAGTAGCTGAATCAATGGTAATAACTCCCGAAAATGCAGTAGGCGATTTAACAGAGGTAATTCCAGACTTAGGCTCAGCATCAGAGCAACATACTTTGTTAGAGAGTATTATTCAAGAAGAAACAATAATTTCTGATAAGGAAAAAGAAATATCACAAAAAGAGAAATTATTAGGAAATAAAGCCAAGGTTGAAATTGTAGAAAGTATCGGCGTATCCTCGATATCAGAAGTGATTGTAGAAGCTAAAGAAGAAGATTTGGAAGTTTTTGAAAAATCAATGCCAAAATTCGTGCAGGTGAATTTATCTGGTCATAAAATTGCTGAGGTCTTAGAGATTGATGCAAATATTTATCCAGGAAATTTAAAAGAACAAAAACCAACATCTTTTTCAGCTGTAGAAAAATCCATTACTTTAGAAGTACCAGTAGTGGAAGTGATCGAAACTAATGAAAGTGAAAGCTATTTGAAGCCAGAAAAAAATTCTGATAAATTTAATGCTAATGCTGGAGTCGTAGAGGAAAAAAGTTTGATAATCTCATCGGTGATATTAGGGGATAAGGAGGATGTATATGAATTGGGAATAATGCCAAAATCTACATCTGCGAAACAAAATCTTGTTAGTGGACACCTTGTTCCAGAAGTTATGGAGTATACAATAAATCAAAATGCTAGTAAAATAGAAAGCGAAAAAGATTATGTAGTAAAAAATGCAAGTTGTATTGTTATGGAGCAAAATAGCCTACAGACATCTTTAACAGAGTCTCAAGTAGACATTTTTAATAAAGAAACATCGGAACTGTTTGATTTCAAAACTGCAAGTATGAAACAGGATGTAGTAGAAGGTGTAATTATAACCCAAAATACAATAGAAGAAAAAGAAAAAATACTTGATGAAACTATAACTGAAGCTGTACATCAAGCAGCATTGAATGTACAAGATTTACAACATGTAGAAGTATTTGAAATACTTCCTAAGGATAAAGAAGATACTTTTATATCAAAACCATCTTTTCAATGTATTGGTAATAGTGACTTTATCCCATTGTTACCTGTATCTGTATCTCAAATGATTTCTCAGGAGATCGAACCAGTTTTGTTTAACACGGATAAGCTAACAGTTCGAGTGGCAGAAAGTAAACTTGCACCAATCAATCAAAAAATTGCAGAAACAACTGAAGTTTCAACCTCAGTACACAGTGATATTTTTGAATCTGAAAAAGTTTGTCAAGAAAAAATAATAAAAATTACAACAGATGAATTCACAGCTTTGATGGTTTCTGAAACAATAGTAGAAGAAAGTGGTAGCAAATTAAAAGAGGAAAAACCTTTTGAAAAGTGTGCACAGTTAAATGTGATGGGTCAAGATATAGCAGAATCATCAGAGATATCAGCAATTTCTTCACTAGGTAATTTACCAGAAATAAAAACCCCTTTATCTGACAAAGGGGCAGTTAAAATTGAAATAAATTTACCTCTTCAAATAACTCAAGCAGTATCTGTAGAACAAGAAAATCCCTTACAAGGCTCAGATATCCCTACACATCAAAAAGCTAATACAACTTTACTTGGTAGAGAAGTTGCCGAAACTACGGAAGTATTACCGTTGGCAGTAACGAACGATTTCGACAAAAAATACGTTTATCAAGAATACACTGGAAAAGAAATACTGGACACCCAAAATCCTTTAATTATAAATGAGACTATACTTAATGAAAGTGAACAGATTTTAATAAATGAAAACATTCCTTGTTCTCAAAAAACGAAGACTAATATTGTCAGTACAGAAACAGCGGAAACTTTAGAAGTGTCAACAAACATAGGTGTTGAGAAAATTTTTGAGACTGCGATTCCGCAGGCACAAATTGGAAAAACAAATATCGAAACCTTAAAATCTGCTGTAACAACGCAAATAATTTCTCACGATGCTGAGGAAAATACTCCAGTCTCTGATGTACCACAAGTAGTGAGAACGGAATCAAAATTAGTTGAGAATGCTGCAATTCAAACTTTAGAAGTAACTTTTGCGAGAGATATAGAAAAGCTTAAACAAGATGTAGAAAATATAGAAAGAACAGGAAATGAAAAATTAGAAACTGTATCACCTTTAGTTATTTGTCAAACCTTAACAAATGAAACTCTTGATGTTCTACCAGCTTTAGCTATGCCAAGTATTAAAAAAGCTGATTTAAACATCGGTAGTAGAGACATCGCTGAAATATCTAAGGTGTTAGTTCTTGGTTTAACGCAAGAGCTAAAAAAATCTGAGGTACCTGATGAAATAACGTGCAAAGAAAAAATAGAAGCCTTTTCAACAGCACTAACTAGTCAGTGTACTATAAATGAATCAGAAATATCTATACCCGATGAAATGAGACCTGCAGAAAATTTTGCAACCTCTGATGTCAACAGTTATGAATTATTAGAGGTTACTGAAACGATACCATTAAATAATTTATTACCATTAGAACAAAAAAATTTTGAGAAGCAAAAAAGTAAAACATGTCTAGACTCCTTAAGCACAGTAACTGTTTCTGAAATCATGTGCAATGAACTGGAAAGCCTATTAACGAAAAAAAAAATTCCCATGTTATTGACTGCAGATTCACAAATAAAAGAAATAGAAACAACAGAAGTAACAGAAATCACTACTTCATTTTCAGTTGACCAATTGAAAGATTACGTTATCCCAGAATCACAAAAAGCAGTAGCGCAAATAAATGAAATGCCATATTTAAGTGTTACTCAAATAATTCCTACTGAGGCGGACAGTAAAACTGTTCCAGAAAAAGTACCAGAAAAAAGTATTGCTGTCGAAAGATTTAAGGAATACGAAACACTTGAAACCACAGAAGTGACAACTATTTCGGCGACCACAGATCTTCCCAGTAAAAATGTACCAGTCGCACTTACAGGTACAGCAAAAGTTGATTTTGAGAAATCTTTGATTGTCTCCCAAATTCAACCAAGTGAGCAAAGTGAAATTGTACAATTTCCAGAAGTACCTAATGTAAAAAAAGTTAACATAAATATTTCCAGTAAAGAAGTTGCTGAATCTTGTGAAGTATTATCAGTTATGGATACTAAAAATCTGGAAGATAATAAAAAAATAAAAGAAGAAGTTGCTATTATAAAATTACCTGAACATGAATCTACTCAAATAATAGAAGTTGTATCCTCCAATAGTGCAGATGATTTTTCTCTACCCAAATCATTATTGAGCCAAAATCTTGACAGCTCTTATCAAGAGTCATCCCCTATATTGATTATAGAAACATTCACTCATGAAAAAGAAGGAGTAATACTCACTACCAAAAAAACAGAAAAACAAGTAGCATCAATCGATATAAAAGGACAAAAAATCGCTGAAACTACAGAAATATTAACAGATACTAGTCTTGGTATCATCTACGAAACAGTTGCACCTGATCATCAAATTCTCACAGAGAATTTAAGTACCTTGCTTCCATTAAGACAAACATTTGTAAATGCTAACGAAGAAGGAATTGAGTTCAAAGATAAAAAAATGCCATCAGGAAGGTCAGCTTATATAAATTTACATGGAAACGAAAGCGCAGAAGTAACAGAAGTGATCAGTGTCATGAACGTCGAAAAAATAATAATACCTACAACTGATGTAAAACATAACAGTATATCAGAGCTTGAAGAATCATTTCCGTTAATAGTTTCAGAAACTGAGTTACGTGAAAGTGGAGAAGAAATTACTCCTAGCCACTTACCATTACAACAAAAGGTCGTAACATCATTTAGATACAACGAACCTACAGAAGTAACTGAAATAATAACAAACGATGACGTAAAAGAAATCGAATACATTTCCAAGTCACATGAGCATAAAGGAGAAGAGCAGTTACTAGAATTAAAATCAGTAACAGTTTACCAAACATTACCAAATGAAAAAGAAACAAAATTGTTTACATCACACGAAAAAGAACAAATTGCCCAAAAATTAATTTCTGAAAAGACAGCAATGACAGTAACAGAAACAAATACTGAAATAAATATCGAAAATATGAAAACAACATTATTACCAGCCTCAGAAACTGGCACTTCTAAAATGGATACGATGATACCACTGCATACATCAGAAGTGATATCAAATGACTCAGAATTTTGTTTCAAAAAAATGAATTCATCAAGAGTCGAAAAAATTGTACCAAAGATAGAAAAAAATGAGGCCGTAGGAATTTTAGAAGTTTATCAAATAACAAATGTTTCAACAATGACAGACAGTTTACAGCCTACAAAGAAAAATTTATTGATACAAATAGAAGAGGAAATAAAGAAGGTACCAGAAAAAACAGAAACCATGGCATTAGAAAACGTAGAAAACATTTTACAAAGTAAATCACCAGGTAAACAAGTAGGTAGGCTTGTTCAAGAAAATCTTCAAGTAATGACAATTTTAGAAACAACACCAACTGAAAAAGAAATAAGTATGCACAAAGAAGATACAAGAGAGAACCTTGCAAATATAATAATAGAAGGACGATTGGTACCACAAGTGAAAGAAACACTAGAATTCGTAAATACTAGTGAATTTTTAGGCACTACCTTACCACAAACAAGTGACGCTATATCAAAAATTATTGTTGTTGAAAGTATCGAAAGTAGTGCAGTAACACCCCTTGAAAAAGAAAAACCAATAAATTCAGAAGAGCAAATAACTGTCAAACATGCAAACTTACAACTTGAAAAGGCTGAAGGGGTATTTGTATCAGAAACGATTTTAGATGAAGAACTATTAAGTATAAAAGATCAATCAGTAAAAGAAACAAAAGTTCACGTTTCTTTTATTGATATCGCAGCAGCAGTAACGTCAGAAACAAAGCTGGAATCATTACCCACAGAAATCACACACAAAAAACCTATCACAGAAACAGCAAAAGAAGTAACAGACATTAAACATAGCATTATTTTATCAGAACAAAAATCTGAAGAAACTCAAATAGACATAAAACCCATTGAACAACATAAAATGAAAGCTGATATATCAGTAGAGATGAACCGTTTAAACACTATACGTAAGTATCTCATGTTGTAATTTAAAAAATATTTTAATCGTAATAGCATTAAAAATAACCATATACTTACTACAATACCATAAAAAAATAATATAAGAATAAGTATAAAAATGCATGATTCGATAGATTTACTTTAATGTAAAGTTTACTTTAAGCAAGAGTAAACATTTTATAATCATACTTTTTTCTAATTGAGCTTTTGCCATATTTAAATCAAACAACAAAAAAGTAAAAATGTATTAAGCAGATAAATAACAAAATTATTTGCCTTATACATAAAACAAAAACTTATAAAATTTATTTTACAACAATAAAAAAATTTTGATCTGATTGGTACCGAGGATACAATTACGCATAGACACAAAAGATCTTAACAAATCAGACCATTGTGGGCTCAATAATATAAACATCAATAGGTAAAAATCTTTGATACCATTTAATCAGTATGAAACTGTAAAAAAAATTGTGCATGTGTGCAAAAAATAAAAAATGAAAATGCATATACGTTAATTAGAATGCTGCAGTAGGAAATAAAGAAACTATAACATCGAAAAATATCATGTTAAAAACCAATGTAAAAGGTAACTAAAAAATTGTAACGGATACCAATAGCATTAAAAATCTAAGACCCACTACAATAATTGACATTGTCAAAAACCAACAACGTAAGCATTCAGACTAACGAAAAGGAAAGTCAATAAAAACTAACAATCAAAAAATCTACTGCATACATTCTCACATGACCAATATAAACAAATATATACAACATAATAAAACGTAACACGACTATCTAACATTTCAGAAACAACAAAAAATGAAGAAAAATGGTATAAAACACGTACACAAAATCAACCAGAAAACGCACACACACCCATGCCACAACAAAATAAAGAACAAGAAACTGTAGTAACAGAGGAGTATACGACAACGTTTGAGAGCGACAAAAATAAAGGAAATAAGCAAAGAAAGACAAAAAAAACAATAATTAAAAATATAAACAAAAAAGAAGGAAAAGATAGTACAATAATAATTGAAGAAGAAATAGACATAGATGAAATCAAATCACCATTTCAATCCGCAGAGAGCTTATTAAACATAGAAGAAGTATGCGAAAATGCTGATTCGGAAACAAAATCAGAAAATACGGAAGAACCTTCAAAACCAGATTATCTTGCTTCCAACACTAACCTCTTCCTTGAGCAGACAAGTTGTGTTTTACAGGATGCCAATAGAGGCCCATCAAAAAATATTAGTGCAGAACAAGTAAAACCACCAGTCACGAAAGATCACAAAACTCCTGTGGAAGACGTTATGCTTGAAAAAACCACTTACCTTATACCAATTGCTAAAGAAAAGCCTACTGACGATAAAATAACAAAACAGGTAACTGTATCAGAAACTTTAACGCCTAATAGTAAAAACGTTAAAATGACGAAGAAGACACTTACGAGAAATGAAGGCGAAAAGCAGCAAGTGACCGAAATTGTTACAGTCGAAAAAGAAGGGAAATCTCCTGTTACGACTGTTCATGAAGTACCAAAAGGAGTTGGGTTTGACGGAACAACTGGTCTCCTTCCTGTAACAGAGCACGAGACTTCTGCAGAATGTAAGGAGGTAATGGAAAAAGTGACTGTGGTGCAGAAAACAACGCCTGAAGGCAAAGACGTGAAAACCACAAAGAAAAAAGTGTCCCACAAAAAAGGCAAAAAACAACAAGTTACAGACATTGTCACGAACGAAGAAGAAGGAAAGCAACATGTCACTACAGTTCAAGAAGAACCTGTCGAAGACGTGCTTACGGAGACAACTTGTCTTTTACCAGTTGCTGAAGAAAAGCCGTCTGACGATATAATTACGGAACAGGTTACTGTATCAAAAACCTTAACGCCAGATGGCAGGGACGTTAAAATTACAAAGAAGACACTTACAGAAAAAAGGGGCAAGAAGCAGCAAGTAACCAAAATTGTTACAGTCGAAGAAAAAGGAAAATCTCCTGTTACGACAGTTCATAAAGTACCAGAAGAAGTTGTGTTTGACGAAATAACTGGTATCCTTCTTGTACCAGAGTACGAGACACCTGCAGAAAGTAAAGATGTAAGGGAACAAGTGACTGTGGTCCAAGAAAATATGCCTAAAGGTAAAGACGTGAAAACGACGAAGAAGAAAGTGACGCACAAAAAAGACAAAAAACAAAATACAGAAATTGTCACTGTCGACGAAGATCGCAAGGCACCTGTCACTATAGTTCATGAAGTTCCTGTCGAAGACATGCTTGAGAAGACAACTTGTCTTTTACCGGTTGCTGGAGAGAAGCCATCTGAAGACGTTATTACAGAACACATTACTGTATCAGAAACTTCAACGCCTGATGACAAGGACGTTAAAATTACAAAGAAGACACTTACGGAAAAAAAGGGCAAAAAGCAGCAAGTGACCAAAATTGTTACAGTCGAAGAAGAAGGAAAATCTCCTGTTACGACTGTTTACGAAGTACCAGGTGTAAATGTGTTGGACGGAACAACTAGTCTCCTTCCTGTAACAGAGTACGAGACACCTGCAGAAAGTGAGGAGGTAAAGGAACAAGTAACAGTGGTCCATGAAACAACGCCTGAAGGCAAAGACGTGAAAACAACAAAAAAGAAAGTGACGCACAAAAAAGGCAAAAAAAAACAAGTAACAGAGATTGTCACGGTCGAAGAAGAAGGAAAGCGACCTGTCACTAAAGTTCAAGAAGTTCCTGTCGAAGACGTGCTGAAGGGGACAACTTGTCTTTTACCAGTTGCTAAAGAAAAGCCGTCTGACGATATAATCACGGAACAAGTTACTGTATCAAAAACCTTAACGCCAGATGGCAAGGACGTTAAAATTACAAAGAAGACACTTACAAAAGTAAGGGGCAAGAAGCAGCAAGTAACCGAAATTGTTACAGTCGAAGAAGAAGGAAAATCCCCTGTTACGACTGTTCACGAAGTACCAGAAGAAGTTGTGTTTGACGAAACAACTGGTCTTCTTCCTGTAACAGAGTACGAGACACCTGAAGAAAGTGAGGAGGTCAAGGAACAAGTGACTGTGGTGCAAGAAACAACGCCTGAAGGCAAAGACGTGAAAATAACAAAGAAGAAAGTAACGCACAAAAAAGGCAAAAAACAACAAGTTACAGAAATTGTCGCTGTCGAAGAAGATGGAAAGCCACCCGTCACTACAGTTTTCGAAGTTCCTGTCGAAGATATGCTTGAGGAGACAACTTGTCATTTACCAGTTGCTAAAGTGAAGCCGTCTGAAGATGTCATCACGGAACGGGTTGATGTATCAGAAACTTTAACGCCTGATGGCAAAGACGTTAAAATTACAAAGAAGACACTTACGAGACAAAGGGGCAAGAAGCAGCAAGTAACCGAAATTGTTACAGTCGAAGAAGAAGGAAAATCCCCTGTTACGACTGTTCACGAAGTACCAGAAGAAGTTGGGTTTGACGAAACAACTGGTCTTCTTCCTGTAACAGAGTACGAGACACCTGAAGAAAGTGAGGAGGTCAAGGAACAAGTGACTGTGGTGCAAGAAACAACGCCTGAAGGCAAAGACGTGAAAATAACAAAGAAGAAAGTAACGCACAAAAAAGGCAGAAAACAACAAGTTACAGAAATTGTCACTGTCGAAGAAGATGGGAAGCAACCTGTCACTACAGTTTTCGAAGTTCCTGTTGAAGATATGCTTGATAAGACAATTTGTCTTCTACCGGTTGCTGAAGTGAAGCCGTCTGAAGATGTAATCACAGAACGGGTAACTGTATCAGAAACTTCGACGCCTGATGGCAACGAAGTTAAAATTACAAAGAAGAAACTGACAAGAAAAAAAAGGAACAAGGAGCAAGTGACCGAAATTGTTACAATTAAAGAAGAAGAAAAATCTCCTGTTATGCCTGTTTATGAAGTTCCAGAAACAGAAAATGTGTTTGACGAAGCTACTGGTCTTCTCCCTGTGACAGAGTACGGGACAACTGCAGAAAGTGAAGAGGTAAGGGAACAAGTTACTGTGGTGCATGAGACAACGCCTGAAGGCAAAGACGTTAAATCAACAAAAAAGAAAGTGACGCACAAAGAAGACAAAAAACAAGTTACAGAAATGGTCACTGTCGAAGAAGATGGGAAGCCACCTGTCACTACAGTTTACGAAGTTCCTGTCGAAGACATGCTTGAGGAGACAACTTGTCTTTTACCGGTTGCTGAAGAAAAGACGTCTGAAGACGTAATCACAGAACGGGTTACTGTATCAGAAACTTCGACGCCTGATGGCAACGAAGTTAAAATTACAAAGAAGAAACTGACAAGAAAAAAAGGCAACAAGGAGCAAGTGACCGAAATTGTTACAATCAAAGAAGAAGAAAAATCTCCTGTTATGCCTGTTTATGAAGTTCCAGAAACAATAAATGTGTTTGACGAAGCTACTGGTCTTCTCCCTGTGACAGAGTACGGGACAACTGCAGAAAGTGAAGAGGTAAGGGAACAAGTTACTGTGGTGCAAGAGACAACGCCTGAAGGCAAAGACGTGAAATCAACAAAAAAAAAAGTGACGCACAAAGAAGACAAAAAACAAGTTACAGAAATTGTCACTGTCGAAGAAGATGGGAAGCCACCTGTCACTACAGTTTACGAAGTTCCTGTCGAAGACATGCTTGAGGAGACAACTTGTCTTTTACCAGTTGCTGGAGAGAAACCATCTGAAGACGTTAATACGGATTTAATTACTGTTTCAGAAACTTTAACGCCTGAGGGCAAAGACGTTAAAATAACAAAGAAGACAATTACGAGAAAAAAGGGCAAAAAGCAGCAAGTAACCGAAATTGTTACAGTCGAAGAAGAAGGAAAATCTCCTGTCACGACTGTTCATGAAGTACCAGAAGAAGTTGTGTTTGATGAAACGACTGGTCTCCTTCCTGTAACAGAGTACAAGACACCTGCAGAAAGTAAAGAGGTAAGGGAACAAGTGACTGTGGTGCCAAAAACAACGCCTGAAGGCAAAGACGTGAAAATAACAAAGAAGAAATTGACGCACAAAATAGGTAAAAAATCACAAGTTACAGAAATAGTCACTGTCGACGAAGATGGGAAGCCACCTGTCACTACAGATTTCGAAGTTCCTGTCGAAGAGATGCTTGAGGAGACAATTTGTATTCTACCAGTTGCTGGAGAGAAGCCATCTGAAGACGTTATTACGGAACAGATTACTATATCAGAACCTTCAACGCCTGATAGCAAAGACGTAAAAATTACAAAGAAGACACTTACAGAACAAAGGGGCAAGAATCAGCGAGTGACTGAAAATGTTACAGTCGAAGAAGAGAGAAAATCTCCTGTTACGACTGTTCACGAAGTACCAGAAGAAGTTGTGTTTGACGAAACAACTGGTCTCCTTCCTGTAACAGAGTACGAGACACCTGCAGAAAGTGAGGAGGTTAATAAACAAGTGACTGTGCTGCAAAAAACAACGCCTGAAGGCAAGGACGTGAAAATAACAAAGAAGAAAGTGACGCACAAAAAAGGCAAAAAACAACAAGTTGCAGAAATTGTCACTGTCGACGAAGATGGAAAGCCACCTGTCACTACAGTTTACGAAGTTCCTGTCGAAGACATGCTTGAGAAGACAACTTGTCTTTTACTGGTTGCTGGAGAGAAGCCATCTGAAGACGTTATTACGGAACAGATTACTGTATCAAAAACTTTAACGCCTGACGGCAAAGACGTTAAAATTACAAAGAAGACACTTACAGAAAAAAGAGGCAAGAAGCAGCAAGTGACCAAAAATGTTACAGTCGAAGAGGAAGGAAAATCTCCTGTTACGACTGTTCATGAAGTACCAGAAGAAGTTGTGTTTGATAAAACGACTGGTCTCCTTACTGTAACAAAGTACGAGACACCTGCAGAAAATGAAGAGGTAAGGGAACAAGTGACTGTGGTCCAAGAAACAATGCCTGAAGGCAAAGACGTAAAAACGACAACGAAGAAAGTGACGCACAAAATAGGCAAAAAACCACAAGTTACAGAAATTGTCACTGTCGAAGAAGATGGAAAGCCACCCGTCACTACAGTTTTCGAAGTTCCTGTCGAAGATATGCTTGAGGAGACAACTTGTCATTTACCAGTTGCTAAAGTGAAGCCGTCTGAAGATGTCATCACGGAACGGGTTGATGTATCAGAAACTTTAACGCCTGATGGCAAAGACGTTAAAATAACAAAGAAGACACTTACGAGACAAAGGGGCAAAAAGCGGCAAGTGACTGAAATTGTCACAGTCGAAGAAGAAATAAAATCTCCTGTTACGACTGTTCACGAAGTGCCAAAAGAAGTTGGGTTTAATGAAACAACCGGTGTTCTTCCTGTAACAGAGTACGAGACACCTGCAGAAAGTGAGGAGGTAAAGGAACAAGTTACTGTGGTGCAAGAAACAACGCCTGAAGGCAAAGACATGAAAACAACAAAGAAGAAAGTGACGCACAAAAAAGGCAAAAAACAACAAGTTACAGAAATTGCCACTGTTGAAGAAGATAGGAAGCCACCTGTCACTACAGTTTACGAAGTTCCTGTCATAGATATGCTTGAGGAGACAACTTGTCTTTTACCGGTCGCTGGAGAGAAGCCATCTGAAGTCGTGATTACAGAACAGATTACTGTATCAGAAACTTCAACGCCTGATTGCAAAGACCTTAAAATTACAAAGAAGACACTTACAGGGAAAAGAGGCAAGAAGCAGCAAGTGACCAAAATTGTTACAGTCGAAGAGGAAGATAAATCTGCTGTTACGACTGTTCATGAAGTACCAGAAGAAGTTGTGTTTGATAAAACGACTGGTCTCCTTACTGTAACAGAGTACGAGACACCTGCAGAAAATGAAGAGGTAAGGAAACAAGTAACTGTGGTCCAAGAAACAATGCCTGAAGGCAAAGACGTAAAAACGACAAAGAAGAAAGTGACGCACAAAATAGGCAAAAAACCACAAGTTACAGAAATTGTCACTGTCGAAGAAGATGGGAAGCCGCCTGCCACTATAGTTCATGAAGTTCCTGTTGAAGACATTCTTGAGGAGACAACTTGTCTTTTACCGGTTGCTGAAGAAAAGACGTCTGAAGACGTAATCACAGATCGGGTTACTGTATCAGAAACTTCAACGCCTGATGGCAAGAACGTTAAAATGACAAAGAGGACACTTACAAAAGTGAGGGGCAAGAAGCAGCAAGTAACCGAAATTGTTACAGTCGAAGAAGAAGGAAAATCCTCTGTTACGACTGTTCACGAAGTACCAGAAGAAGTTGGGTTTGACGAAACAACTGGTCTTCTTCCTGTAACAGAGTACGAGACACCTGAAGAAAGTGAGGAGGTCAAGGAACAAGTGACTGTGGTGCAAGAAACAACGCCTGAAGGCAAAGACGTGAAAATAACAAAGAAGAAAGTAACGCACAAAAAAGGCAAAAAACAACAAGTTACAGAAATTGTCACTGTCGCAGAAGATGGAAAGCCACCCGTCACTACAGTTTTCGAAGTTCCTGTCGAAGATATGCTTGAGGAGACAACTTGTCATTTACCAGTTGCTAAAGTGAAGCCGTCTGAAGATGTCATCACGGAACGGGTTGATGTATCAGAAACTTTAACGCCTGATGGCAAAGACGTTAAAATTACAAAGAAGACACTTACGAGACAAAGGGGCAAAAAGCGGCAAGTGACTGAAATTGTCACAGTCGAAGAAGAAGGAAAATCTCCTGTTACGACTGTTCACGAAGTACCAGAAGAAGTTGGGTTTAATGAAACAACCGATGTTCTTCCTGTAACAGAGTATGAGACACCTGCAGAAAGTGAGGAGGTAAAGGAACAAGTTACTGTGGTGCAAGAAACAACGCCTGAAGGCAAAGACGTAAAAACGACAAAGAAGAAAGTGACGCACAAAATAGGCAAAAAACCACAAGTTACAGAAATTGTCACTGTCGAAGAAGATGGGAAGCCGCCTGCCACTATAGTTCATGAAGTTCCTGTTGAAGACATTCTTGAGGAGACAACTTGTCTTTTACCGGTTGCTGAAGAAAAGACGTCTGAAGACGTAATCACAGATCGGGTTACTGTATCAGAAACTTCAACGCCTGATGGCAAGAACGTTAAAATGACAAAGAGGACACTTACAAAAGTGAGGGGCAAGAAGCAGCAAGTAACCGAAATTGTTACAGTCGAAGGAGAAGGAAAATCCCCTGTTACGACTGTTCACGAAGTACCAGAAGAAGTTGGGTTTGACGAAACAACTGGTCTTCTTCCTGTAACAGAGTACGAGACACCTGAAGAAAGTGAGGAGGTCAAGGAACAAGTGACTGTGGTGCAAGAAACAACGCCTGAAGGCAAAGACGTGAAAATAACAAAGAAGAAAGTAACGCACAAAAAAGGCAAAAAACAACAAGTTACAGAAATTGTCACTGTCGAAGAAGATGGAAAGCCACCCGTCACTACAGTTTTCGAAGTTCCTGTCGAAGATATGCTTGAGGAGACAACTTGTCATTTACCAGTTGCTAAAGTGAAGCCGTCTGAAGATGTCATCACGGAACGGGTTGATGTATCAGAAACTTTAACGCCTGATGGCAAAGACGTTAAAATTACAAAGAAGACACTTACGAGACAAAGGGGCAAAAAGCGGCAAGTGACTGAAATTGTCACAGTCGAAGAAGAAGGAAAATCTCCTGTTACGACTGTTCACGAAGTACCAGAAGAAGTTGGGTTTAATGAAACAACCGGTGTTCTTCCTGTAACAGAGTACGAGACACCTGCAGAAAGTGAGGAGGTAAAGAAACAAGTTACTGTGGTGCAAGAAACAACGCCTGAAGGCAAAGACGTAAAAACGACAAAGAAGAAAGTGACGCACAAAATAGGCAAAAAACCACAAGTTACAGAAATTGTCACTGTCAAAGAAGATGGGAAGCCGCCTGCCACTATAGTTCATGAAGTTCCTGTTGAAGACATTCTTGAGGAGACAACTTGTCTTTTACCGGTTGCTGAAGAAAAGACGTCTGAAGACGTAATCACAGATCGGGTTACTGTATCAGAAACTTCAACGCCTGATGGCAAGAACGTTAAAATGACAAAGAGGACACTTACAAAAGTGAGGGGCAAGAAGCAGCAAGTAACCGAAATTGTTACAGTCGAAGAAGAAGGAAAATCCCCTGTTACGACTGTTCACGAAGTACCAGAAGAAGTTGGGTTTGACGAAACAACTGGTCTTCTTCCTGTAACAGAGTACGAGACACCTGAAGAAAGTGAGGAGGTCAAGGAACAAGTGACTGTGGTGCAAGAAACAACGCCTGAAGGCAAAGACGTGAAAATAACAAAGGAGAAAGTAACGCACAAAAAAGGCAAAAAACAACAAGTTACAGAAATTGTCACTGTCGAAGAAGATGGAAAGCCACCCGTCACTACAGTTTTCGAAGTTCCTGTCGAAGATATGCTTGAGGAGACAACTTGTCTTTTACCAGTTGCTAAAGTGAAGCCGTCTGAAGATGTCATCACGGAACGGGTTGATGTATCAGAAACTTTAACGCCTGATGGCAAAGACGTTAAAATTACAAAGAAGACACTTACGAGACAAAGGGGCAAAAAGCGGCAAGTGACTGAAATTGTCACAGTCGAAGAAGAAGGAAAATCTCCTGTTACGACTGTTCACGAAGTCCCAGAAGAAGTTGGGTTTAATGAAACAACCGGTGTTCTTCTTGTAACAGAGTACGAGACACCTGCAGAAAGTGAGGAGGTAAAGGAACAAATTACTGTGGTGCAAGAAACAACGTCTGAAGGTAAAGACATGAAAACAACAAAGAAGAAAGTGACGCACAAACTAGGCAAAAAACAACAAGTTACAGAAATTGCCTTTGTTGAAGAAGATGGGAAGCCACCTGTCACTACAGTTTACGAAGTTCCTGTCATAGACATGCTTGAGGAGACAACTTGTCTTTTACCGGTTGCTGAAGAAAAGACGTCTAAAGACGTAATCACAGATCGGGTTACTGTATCAGAAACTTCAACACCTGATGGCAAGAACGTTAAAATGACAAAGAGGACACTTACAAAAGTGAGGGGCAAGAACCAGCGAGTGACTGAAATTGTTACATTTGAAGAAGAAGGAAAATCCCCTGTAACGACTGTTAACGAAGTACCAGAAGAAGTTGGGTTTGACGAAACAACTGGTCTTCTTCCTGTAACAGAGTACGAGACACCTGAAGAAAGTAAGGAGGTCAAGGAACAAGTGACTGTGGTGCAAGAAACAACGCCTGAAGGCAAAGACGTAAAAATAACAAAGAAGAAAGTGACGCACAAAAAAGGCAAAAAACAACAGGTTACAGAAATTGTCACTGTCGAAGAAGATGGAAAGCCACCCGTCACTACAGTTTTCGAAGTTCCTGTCGAAGATATGCTTGAGGAGACAACTTGTCATTTACCAGTTGCTAAAGTGAAGCCGTCTGAAGATGTCATCACGGAACGGGTTGATGTATCAGAAACTTTAACGCCTGATGGCAAAGACGTTAAAATTACAAAGAAGACACTTACGAGACAAAGGGGCAAAAAGCGGCAAGTGACTGAAATTGTCACAGTCGAAGAAGAAGGAAAATCTCCTGTTACAACTGTTCACGAAGTGCCAGAAGAAGTTGGGTTTAATGAAACAACCGGTGTTCTTCCTGTAACAGAGTACGAGACACCTGCAGAAAGTGAGGAGGTAAAGGAACAAGTTACTGTGGTGCAAGAAACAACGCCTGAAGGCAAAGACATGAAAACAACAAAGAAGAAAGTGACGCACAAAAAAGGCAAAAAACAACAAGTTACAGAAATTGCCACTGTTGAAGAAGATAGGAAGCCACCTGTCACTACAGTTTACGAAGTTCCTGTCATAGACATGCTTGAGGAGACAACTTGTCTTTTACCGGTCGCTGGAGAGAAGTCATCTGAAGTCGTGATTACAGAACAGATTACTGTATCAGAAACTTCAACGCCTGATTGCAAAGACCTTAAAATTACAAAGAAGACACTTACAGGAAAAAGAGGCAAGAAGCAGCAAGTGACCAAAATTGTTACAGTCGAAGAGGAAGGAAAATCTTCTGTTACGACTGTTCATGAAGTACCAGAAGAAGTTGTGTTTGATAAAACGACTGGTCTCCTTACTGTAACAGAGTACGAGACACCTGAAGAAAGTGAGGAGGTCAAGGAACAAGTGACTGTGGTGCAAGAAACAACGCCTGAAGGCAAAGACGTGAAAATAACAAAGAAGAAAGTAACGCACAAAAAAGGCAAAAAACAACAAGTTACAGAAATTGTCACTGTCGAAGAAGATGGAAAGCCACCCGTCACTACAGTTTTCGAAGTTCCTGTCGAAGATATGCTTGAGGAGACAACTTGTCATTTACCAGTTGCTAAAGTGAAGCCGTCTGAAGATGTCATCACGGAACGGGTTGATGTATCAGAAACTTTAACGCCTGATGGCAAAGACGTTAAAATTACAAAGAAGACACTTACGAGACAAAGGGGCGAAAAGCGGCAAGTGACTGAAATTGTCACAGTCGAAGAAGAAGGAAAATCTCCTGTTACGACTGTTCACGAAGTACCAGAAGAAGTTGGGTTTAATGAAACAACCGATGTTCTTCCTGTAACAGAGTACGAGACACCTGCAGAAAATGAAGAGGTAAGGGAACAAGTAACTGTGGTCCAAGCAACAATGCCTGAAGGCAAAGACGTAAAAACGACAAAGAAGAAAGTGACGCACAAAATAGGCAAAAAACCACAAGTTACAGAAATTGTCACTGTCGAAGAAGATGGGAAGCCGCCTGCCACTATAGTTCATGAAGTTCCTGTTGAAGACATTCTTGAGGAGACAACTTGTCTTTTACCGGTTGCTGAAGAAAAGACGTCTGAAGACGTAATCACAGATCGGGTTACTGTATTAGAAACTTTAACGCCTGATGGCAAGAACGTTAAAATGACAAAGAGGACACTTACAAAAGTGAGGGGCAAGAAGCAGCAAGTAACCGAAATTGTTACAGTCGAAGAAGAAGGAAAATCCCCTGTTACGACTGTTCACGAAGTACCAGAAGAAGTTGGGTTTGACGAAACAACTGGTCTTCTTCCTGTAACAGAGTACGAGACACCTGAAGAAAGTGAGGAGGTCAAGGAACAAGTGACTGTGGTGCAAGAAACAACGCCTGAAGGCAAAGACGTGAAAATAACAAAGAAGAAAGTAACGCACAAAAAAGGCAAAAAACAACAAGTTACAGAAATTGTCGCTGTCGAAGAAGATGGAAAGCCACCCGTCACTACAGTTTTCGAAGTTCCTGTCGAAGATATGCTTGAGGAGACAACTTGTCATTTACCAGTTGCTAAAGTGAAGCCGTCTGAAGATGTCATCACGGAACGGGTTGATGTATCAGAAACTTTAACGCCTGATGGCAAAGACGTTAAAATTACAAAGAAGACACTTACGAGACAAAGGGGCAAAAAGCGGCAAGTGACTGAAATTGTCACAGTCGAAGAAGAAGGAAAATCTCCTGTTACGACTGTTCACGAAGTACCAGAAGAAGTTGGGTTTAATGAAACAACCGGTGTTCTTCCTGTAACAGAGTACGAGACACCTGCAGAAAGTGAGGAGGTAAAGGAACAAGTTACTGTGGTGCAAGAAACAACGCCTGAAGGCAAAGACATGAAAACAACAAAGAAGAAAGTGACGCACAAAAAAGGCAAAAAACAACAAGTTACAGAAATTGCCACTGTTGAAGAAGATAGGAAGCCACCTGTCACTACAGTTTACGAAGTTCCTGTCATAGACATGCTTGAGGAGACAACTTGTCTTTTACCGGTCGCTGGAGAGAAGTCATCTGAAGTCGTGATTACAGAACAGATTACTGTATCAGAAACTTCAACGCCTGATTGCAAAGACCTTAAAATTACAAAGAAGACACTTACAGGAAAAAGAGGCAAGAAGCAGCAAGTGACCAAAATTGTTACAGTCGAAGAGGAAGGAAAATCTTCTGTTACGACTGTTCATGAAGTACCAGAAGAAGTTGTGTTTGATAAAACGACTGGTCTCCTTACTGTAACAGAGTACGAGACACCTGAAGAAAGTGAGGAGGTCAAGGAACAAGTGACTGTGGTGCAAGAAACAACGCCTGAAGGCAAAGACGTGAAAATAACAAAGAAGAAAGTAACGCACAAAAAAGGCAAAAAACAACAAGTTACAGAAATTGTCACTGTCGAAGAAGATGGAAAGCCACCCGTCACTACAGTTTTCGAAGTTCCTGTCGAAGATATGCTTGAGGAGACAACTTGTCATTTACCAGTTGCTAAAGTGAAGCCGTCTGAAGATGTCATCACGGAACGGGTTGATGTATCAGAAACTTTAACGCCTGATGGCAAAGACGTTAAAATTACAAAGAAGACACTTACGAGACAAAGGGGCGAAAAGCGGCAAGTGACTGAAATTGTCACAGTCGAAGAAGAAGGAAAATCTCCTGTTACGACTGTTCACGAAGTACCAGAAGAAGTTGGGTTTAATGAAACAACCGATGTTCTTCCTGTAACAGAGTACGAGACACCTGCAGAAAATGAAGAGGTAAGGGAACAAGTAACTGTGGTCCAAGCAACAATGCCTGAAGGCAAAGACGTAAAAACGACAAAGAAGAAAGTGACGCACAAAATAGGCAAAAAACCACAAGTTACAGAAATTGTCACTGTCGAAGAAGATGGGAAGCCGCCTGCCACTATAGTTCATGAAGTTCCTGTTGAAGACATTCTTGAGGAGACAACTTGTCTTTTACCGGTTGCTGAAGAAAAGACGTCTGAAGACGTAATCACAGATCGGGTTACTGTATCAGAAACTTTAACGCCTGATGGCAAGAACGTTAAAATGACAAAGAGGACACTTACAAAAGTGAGGGGCAAGAAGCAGCAAGTAACCGAAATTGTTACAGTCGAAGAAGAAGGAAAATCCCCTGTTACGACTGTTCACGAAGTACCAGAAGAAGTTGGGTTTGACGAAACAACTGGTCTTCTTCCTGTAACAGAGTACGAGACACCTGAAGAAAGTGAGGAGGTCAAGGAACAAGTGACTGTGGTGCAAGAAACAACGCCTGAAGGCAAAGACGTGAAAATAACAAAGAAGAAAGTAACGCACAAAAAAGGCAAAAAACAACAAGTTACAGAAATTGTCACTGTCGAAGAAGATGGAAAGCCACCCGTCACTACAGTTTTCGAAGTTCCTGTCGAAGATATGCTTGAGGAGACAACTTGTCATTTACCAGTTGCTAAAGAGAAGCCGTCTGAAGATGTCATCACGGAACGGGTTGATGTATCAGAAACTTTAACGCCTGATGGCAAAGACGTTAAAATTACAAAGAAGACACTTACGAGACAAAGGGGCAAAAAGCGGCAAGTGACTGAAATTGTCACAGTCGAAGAAGAAGGAAAATCTCCTGTTACGACTGTTCACGAAGTACCAGAAGAAGTTGGGTTTAATGAAACAACCGGTGTTCTTCCTGTAACAGAGTACGAGACACCTGCAGAAAGTGAGGAGGTAAAGGAACAAGTTACTGTGGTGCAAGAAACAACGCCTGAAGGCAAAGACATGAAAACAACAAAGAAGAAAGTGACGCACAAAATAGGCAAAAAACAACAAGTTACAGAAATTGCCACTGTTGAAGAAGATGGGAAGCCACCTGTCACTACAGTTTACGACGTTCCTGTCATAGACATGCTTGAAGAGACAACTTGTCTTTTACCGGTTGCTGAAGAAAAGACGTCTGAAGACGTAATCACAGATCGAGTTACTGTATCAGAAACTTCAACACCTGATGGCAAGAACGTTAAAATGACAAAGAGCACCCTTACAAAAGTGAGGGGCAAGAAGAAGCGAGTGACTGAAATTGTTACATTTGAAGAAGAAGGAAAATCCCCTGTTACGACTGTTCATGAAGTACCAGAAGAAGTTGTGTTTGACGAAACAACTGGTCTTCTTCCTGTAACAGAGTACGAGACACCTGAAGAAAGTGAGAAGGTCAAGGAACAAGTGACTGTTGTGCAAGAAACAACGCCTGAAGGCAAAGACGTGAAAATGACAAAGAAGAAAGTGACGCACAAAATAGGCAAAAAACCACAAGTTACAGAAATTGTCACTGTCGAAGAAGATGGGAAGCCGCCTGCCACTATAGTTCATGAAGTTCCTGTCGAAGACATTCTTGAGGAGACAACTTGTCTTTTACCGGTTGCTGAAGAAAAGATGTCTGAAGACGTAATCACAGATCGGGATACTGTATCAGAAACTTCAACGCCTGATGGCAAGAACGTTAAAATGACAACGAGGACACTCACAAAAGTGAGGGGCAAGAAGCAGCGAGTGACTGAAATTGTGACAGACGAAGAAGAAGGAAAATCCCCTGTTACGACTGTTCACGAAGTACCAGAAGAAGTTGGGTTTGACGAAACAACTGGTCTTCTTCCTGTAACAGAGTACGAGACACCTGAAGAAAGTGAAGAGGTCAAGGAACAAGTGACTGTGGTGCAAGAAACAACGCCTGAAGGCAAAGACGTGAAAATAACAAAGAAGAAAGTGACGCACAAAAAAGGCAAAAAACAACAAGTTACAGAAATTGTCACTGTCGAAGAAGATGGAAAGCCACCCGTCACTACAGTTTTCGAAGTTCCTGTCGAAGATATGCTTGAGGAGACAACTTGTCATTTACCAGTTGCTAAAGTGAAGCTGTCTGAAGATGTCATCACGGAACGGGTTGATGTATCAGAAACTTTAACGCCTGATGGCAAAGACGTTAAAATTATAAAGAAGACACTAACGAGAAAAAGGGGCAAGAAGCAGCAAGTGACTGAAATTGTCACAGTCGAAGAAGAGGGAAAATCTTCTGTTACGACTGTTCACGAAGTACCAGAAGAAGTTGGGTTTGACGAAACAACTGGTCTCCTTCCTGTAACAGAGTACGAGACACTTTCAGAAAGTGAGGATGTTAAGGAACAAGTGACTGTGGTGCAAGAAACAACGCCTGAAGGCAAAGACGTGAAAACGACGAAGAAGAAAGTGACGCACAAAAAAGGCAAAAAACAACAAGTTACAGAAATTGTCACTGTCGAAGAAGATGGGAAGCCACCTGTCACTACAGTTTACGAAGTTCCTGTCGAAGACATGCTTGAGGAGACAACTTGTCTTTTACCGGTTGCTGGAGAGAAGCCATCTGAAGACGTTATTACGGAACAGATTACTGTATCAGAAACTTTAACGCCTGACGGCAAAGACGTTAAAATAACAAAGAAGACAATTACGAGAAAAAAGGGCAAAAAGCAGCAAGTGATCGAAATTGTTACAGTTGAAGAAGAAGGAAAATCTCCTGTTACGACTGTTTATGAAGCTCCAGAAAAAGATAATGTGTTTGAAGAGGTAAGGGAACAAGTTACTGTGGTCGAAGAAACAACGCCTGAAGGCAAAGACGTGAAAACGACGAAGAAGAAAGTGACGCAAAAAAAAGGCAAAAAACAACAGGTAACAGAAATTGTCACGGTCGAAGAAGAAGGAAAGCTACCTGTCACTACAGTTCAAGAAGTTCCTGTCGAAGACTTGCTTGAGGAGACTACTTGTACTTTACCGGTTACTAAAGTAAAGCCGTCTGAACATGTAGTCACGGAACGGGTTACTGTATCAGAAACTATGACGCCTGATGGCAAGGACGTTAAAATTACAAAGAAGACACTTACGAGAAAAAGGGGCAGAAAGCAGCAAGTGACCGAAATTGTTACAGTCGAAGAAGAAGGAAAATTTCCTGTTACGACTGTTCATGAAGTACCAGAAGAAGTTGTGTTTGACGAAACAACTGGTCTCCTTCCTGTAACAGAGTACGAGACACCTGCAGAAAGTGAGGAGGTAAAGGAACAAGTGACTGTGGTCCAAGAAACAACGCCTGAAGGCAAAGACATAAAGACCACAAAGAGAAAAATCACTAATGAAAAGGGCAAGAAACAGGAAGTCACAGAAATTGTTGCTGTCGAAGAAGAGGGAGCCCCACGTGTCACGACAGTTTTTGACTCTTTTGTCGAAGAAGGTATTGTTGCGGATACGACTTCTTTTTCAACAGTATCTGAGAAGAATTTTTCTGATGATGAAGTCACAGATCGTGTAACTGTTTCTCTAATATTAGGGGTAGTTTCTGATGAGGTTCTTAGTATTTCTCTAGCTTCTATGTCTTCAAATATTTTAGAGTTTGAAGATATCGATGAACAGGTTGATTATAATACCTCTGTACCTATGGGTTTGTCTGAATGTTCTTACACACACGATACTCAAGATTCTGACATGCTTGTGAAAGAAATACCTTATCCTTACACAAGGGCTAATAGTGCATTATTAAATCACACACTACAATCTATTAACGAGCCTGTGCTTGCACAAGTTGAGTCTGATTGTCTTGGAGGTTAGTCTCCTTTCACTTTTAATACGAATTAAATGTACCCATATTTACATGCTGAATCATTTTACATATTTATTTTCATACTGATCGCACTTTTGTTTTTTTAGATTCTGCTATTTCGCCTGAAATAGAAGTAAGTTAAAGGTTTTAATTTTTTTATTGTATGGAATAAGGGTTTGTTTAATAGTTTTGCCCTCTTCTTCCCTGCTTATATTAGTATGGTTTTTAGTTAGATTTTTTTGTATTTAACTTATATTTATTAACGTTGGCGCCTTGCCTAATTTTCCACATTCATTGGTTGTGTTGCTTTTTCTTTAATAATGTTATCTAGTATGTCATTAAAATTGTTTTGTGATTTAAAAAGATAGCTATGAAACAATAGTATAGGTTAGTTGTTATATACAATTTTCTATCAGTTAATAATCCAGGAGAATTTTGTTTGCAATACTTTTCTTAATCTTTTTTTTTTCGTTGTAAAATTCCTTTTACTTTTTTTAAATTTTATTAATATTTTGTAGAATTGATATTTACTATATGTAATAAATGCTAATATGTCTGAGATAGACAAAAATTTGTCCTAATTAACGAAATGTCTTTTTGATTAGTTAGATATGCATGTGCTTAATTTTTTTTTTTATTCTATAGTTTTATTCAAAACAGTCCCTTGAACTTCGAATATTATTAATTTTCGTCATCAAGTTAAAACTTTTATAAAATTTTACTTATATTTCTTAAATTCTTTGAACATCGAGCTATATAACGTTTAAATGGATATATAATCACCAAGTTGTTTAATTAGTTTGCTTTTCGTACATGATATCATTTAGTTATGCTGTACGCTGAGAAATTTCGAAACTGTGGGTAGAAAAACTTGATATATTTTTTATTGAAAAGTTTTTCTTAATAAGTAGACTTTTCAAATAATTTTACAAAATATTTAGTTTTTTCAAAAGTTTAGTTACTACTAAATTTTTTTGAAGCGGTGTAACAAAATGCATGTAGTACATGCAAAGATATTTTTCATCAATATAGATGTACCAATACTTATTTTATTCAGATTGGGAGTCACCACAGTAGACATTGACATATTTAACATGATTTTCTTACCTAGAATAACTGCCGCTTTCCACCCTCAGAACGCACTTTGCGCTTTTGTAATCACTTTTCGCCCTTGGTATTAAAAATAGTAAACGTGACTTGGGCATGTTCATACAGAAACGTACGAACAACCATGCTCTTTCGGAGTTCAAGTTTGTATTTTGCGTTCTAGGGACGTAATATCTTATTCAAAATGTAGCAGTTGAGTTCGTTTTTTTTTTTTTTTTTTTTAATTATTTGTTTTTTATAGCAATGTTAAAAGTGTGGGCTTTTTCTATTTTTAATTTATTTGATGTGGGTAAGTCTGCACTAAATAAAACTGAGAAATTCTTTTTCAGTACGGTCTGAGAAAGTATATAGATGTTAGAACATGCCAAAACGGACAAATTAAATATTCTTTTTACAGTTAGGCTTATTTACAAATATATCAAACTATGGTTAAAATGATTACAAACAAACTTTAGAATTTTAAAAATTTAATATTACCCCCACTATGTTTGACAAGTAGCGTTATTGCATGAATATCTATTGTCAATATTTTCTTTAGCAAATTCTATAATTTTTACATTATTTACTTTATAAAAAATCACTGTAAGACATTATTAATGCACCACTCTACCAGGTTGGCAATGCATACACGATGGTGCTAACTGACATGTCCAGAGTGAATGCTTTTTTGAAATGTCTTATATTGATACATGTTTCATTAAGTAACTATACAATTTTATGTATCAACAATAATGTACTAATGATACAATTTTTTTTTAGATTTTGAAAGTAGAAGAATCCATTAGTATTCAATCAAATGTGGTTGACACAAAGGCAAGTGAACAAGAAATAATTCAACATGACGAGAAAATGGAAGGTATTTTATCTAATGACAAATTAGATACTAATAATGAAGGGCACAAAGAACATTCCAAGAAACCTAAAAAAAAAGTCGCATTTAAAATAAATAATAATACAGAATCACCTAAAGAAGAAAAAGAAACTCAAATCAAACAAGTTAATGCTAAAACTGAAGTTGCCGCTCCAGAAGAAATCGTTCCATCTCAAGAAAATTCTGAAGTACCTGTACAATTGCCACCATCGTTTTTAAAACCAAATGAACATGATATGAAATCTGACCATGAACCAGTTGCAATTCCAAAAAAGAAAAAAAAACCAATGAAAAAAAAAGCAGACTACGAAGAATGGGTTGAACCAGAATACACGGCTCCAGTACTTGAACCAATGCCTGAAAAAATTCAATGGGAGCCAAGAAAGCCGAGAGATAAAACAAAAATACCTCCAGAATTGCAAAAACTAGTTTCCAGTAAAATTGAAAGAAAAGAAATAAAATCAACGCAACTTAAATACACCGAGTCTTCAGAAAAAATTCAATTTGCCGATATAAAGTTAAAAAAGACCAATACACCAACGAAAAAAGAATCAACAATTACGCAAGTTCCAAAAGTCAGATTAAAAAGTCGAATAACTTTTATATCCGATTGGCCAGCGCCTTTGCAAACACCTGTAATAACACTTATAGAAGATAATCCAATACAAAATGGTATAGTATCTCGCAATACAGAAGAAGCAGAACAAGTCCTAAAGAAGAAACTTAAAATTAAAAAAATTCCTGAAAAGGAAGTAACTGTTTTGGAAAAATTAGACAAAGAATTTGAAGACTTAAAGAAAGTTCCTCTAGAAAAAATCGAGGATAAATCTGTCTACGAAAAACCAAAGAAAATTCAAAAAGATAAAGTTATAGACAAGCCTAAAAAATTAAAGATAGGCAAAGGAAGTGTACCAGAAGAGAAAATCCTTCAAGATGATGTGAAATTAAAAATAATACCAAGCAAAGAAGAAAAAGAAGAGTTGGAAAAAGATGAAAAACAATCGAAGTCTGCTGCTGATAAAGCAGCTTCAAAAAAACTCGACGATACCCAACAAGATAAATCTTTGAAACTCGACGAGTTAAAACCTATTGATGACAGTGAGATAAATCTTGATGTTTTTACACCGGAGGATACTGAAACTGATAATAAACAGTCACCTGATCGTCAGTCAGACAAATACAAACGGCCAGACAAGAAAAAAATCGAGCAAGTTACTGAACAAACACAACTAATAAAAGGAAAACCTAAACCAGATTCACCTTTAAGTGACAGTGAAATTAAATTTAAAATACCTCCTTCTGACGAAATTGATCATACGCCAGATCGAATCCAATTAAAACCTTGGTTGAAAGAAACATTGACCGATCAAGAGCACTTGGCAGGAGATAATATAGAATTACCAAATGTATTGCCCCTACCATGTAAAGACCAAACAACTAAAACAATGAGAAAACCATCATTGAATGAATTATCCATGACAGAACCTAAGCCAAACAAACATACAGATCAGCCAGCTAATATTACGGAAATTATGGAATCAGAGAAATCAGTAACTAAACTTCAAGAAAATAATAATGATCTACCGTTAAAAGGCCCATTAATGACAGAGGTTACTCAACCAAAGAAGTCTGTTAAAAAAATTAAAAATAAAAAACCAGTTACAAAAACAACTGACATCGAAGAATGGGTTGAACCAGAATACACGGCTCCAGTACTTGAACCAATGCCTGAAAAAATTCAATGGGAGCCAAGAAAGCCGAGAGATAAAACAAAAATACCTCCAGAATTGCAAAAACTAGTTCCCAGTAAAATTGAAAGAAAAGAAATAAAATCAACGCAACTTAAATACACCGAGTCTTCAGAAAAAATTCAATTTGCCGATATAAAGTTAAAAAAGACCAACACACCAACGAAAAAAGAATCAACAATTACGCAAGTTCCAAAAGTCAGATTGAAAAGTCGAATAACTTTTATATCCGATTGGCCAGCGCCTTTGCAAACACCTGTAATAACACTTATAGAAGATAATCCAATACAAAATGGTATAGTATCTCGCAATACAGAAGAAGCAGAACAAGTCCTAAAGAAGAAACTTAAAATTAAAAAAATTCCTGAAAAGGAAGTAACTGTTTTGGAAAAATTAGACAAAGAATTTGAAGACTTAAAGAAAGTTCCTCTAGAAAAAATCGAGGATAAATCTGTCTACGAAAAACCAAAGAAAATTCAAAAAGATAAAGTTATAGACAAGCCTAAAAAATTAAAGATAGGCAAAGGAAGTGTACCAGAAGAGAAAATCCTTCAAGATAATGTGAAATTAAAAATAATACCAAGCAAAGAAGAAAAAGAAGAGTTGGAAAAAGATGAGAAACAATCGAAGTCTGCTGCTGATAAAGCAGCTTCAAAAAAACTCGACGATACCCAACAAGATAAATCTTTGAAACTCGACGAGTTAAAACCTATTGATGACAGTGAGATAAAACTTGATGTTTTTACACCGGAGGATACTGAAACTGATAATAAACAGTCACCTGATCGTCAGTCAGACAAATACAAACGGCCAGACAAGAAAAAAATAGAGCAAGATAAGGAAATAATACCTATTGTAAAAAGGAAGTCCAAATTTGAGCCCTTAAAGAATGAAGATGAAGTAGGATTTCGAATTACATCAAAAGATAAGGAAGACAAAGAGAGAGAAATGGTTGCGTTAAAACCTTGGAATAAAGATGACTCTGATAAGGAGCCAGTCGTTGAAAAATCTGAAGAAGATATTACGATCATTCAGCGATCTGATGTTGGTCCACAAGAAAAAGATACAGAAGTTGTTTCTACAGAAAAAGAGCGAAAGAAAAAACCCAGAAAAAAATCTATTAATGAGTCTGCTGATGAACTGACAGTTGAAAAACCAAGTTTCATAGAATCCGAGAAGATTGAGGAAGTTGTAGAGGAAGTGCAGATCTACAAGAAGCCTAAAAAAAAGCCAGCTATTGAAGAAACTGAAGAAGATACTACGATCATTCAACCTTCTGATGTTGGTCCTCAAGAAAAAGATACAGAGGTTGTTACTGCGGACATCGAGCTAAAGAAAAAGCCGAGAAAAAAATCTATTCAAGAGTCTGTTGATAAGCTGACAGTTGAAAAACCAAGTTTCATAGAATCCGAGAAGATTGAGGAAGTTGTAGAGGAAGTGCAGATCTACAAGAAGCCTAAAAAGAAGCCAGTTGTTGAAGAAATTGAAGAAGATACGACGACTATTCATCTTTCTGATGTCGGTCCTCAAGAAAAAGATACAGAGGTTGTTACTGCGGAAATCGAGCTGAAGAAAAAACCGAGAAAAAAATCTATTAAAGAGTCTGCTGATAAGCTGACAGTTGAAAAACCAAGTTTCATAGAATCCGAGAAGATTGAGGAAGTTGTAGAGGAAGTGCAGATCTACAAGAAGCCTAAAAAAAAGCCAGTTGTTGAAGAAACTCAAGAAGATATTACTATCACTCAGACTTCTGATGTTAGTCCTCAAGAAAAAGATAAGGAAGTTGTTTCTGCGGAAATCGAGCTAAAGAAAAAACCGAGAAAAAAATCTATTAAAGAGTCTGCTGATAAGCTGACAGTTGAAAAACCAAGTTTCATAGAATCCGAGAAGATTGAGGAAGTTGTAGAGGAAGTGCAGATCTACAAGAAGCCTAAAAAAAAGCCAGTTGTTGAAGAAATTGAAGAAGATACGACGATTATTCATCCTTCTGATGTTGGTCCTCAAGAAAAAGATACAGAGGTTGTTACTGCGGACATCGAGCTAAAGAAAAAACCGAGAAAAAAATCTATTAAAGAGGCTGCTGATAAACTCACAGTTGAAAAACCAAGTTTCATAGAATCCGAGAAGATTGAGGAAGATGTAGAGGAATTGCAGATCTACAAAGAGCCTAAACAGAAGTCAGTTATTGAAGAAACTGAAGAAGATACGACGATCACTCAGCCGTCTGATGTCGGTCCACAAGAAGATATTGAAGATGTTACTGCAGAAATAAGTTTAAGGAAAAAATCAAAAAAGAAATCGATCGCAGAATCTGATGATACACTAACAGTTAAGAAACCTAGTACGGCATCCGCAGAGAAATCTGAAGATGTTGTAGAAGAAGTGCAGATCTACAAAAAGCCTAAAAAGAAGCCAGTTGTTGAAGAAACTCAAGAAGATATTACGATCACTCAGCCGTCTAATGTCGGCCCACAAGAAGATATTGAAGATGTTACTGCAGAAATAAGTTTAAGGAAAAAATCAAAAAAGAAATCGATCGCAGAATCTGCTGATGAACTTACAGTTAAGAAACCTAGTGTAGTATCCGCAGAGAAATCTGAAGATGCTGTAGAAGAAGTGCAGATCTACAAAAAGCCTAAAAAGAAGCCAGTTGTTGAAGAAACTCAAGAAGATATTACGATCACTCAGCCGTCTGATGTCGGCCCACAAGAAGATATTGAAGATGTTACTGCAGAAATAAGTTTAAGGAATAAATCAAAAAAGAAATCGATGGCAGAATCTGCTGATGAACTAACAGTTAAGAAACCTAGTGTGGTATCCGCAGAGAAACCTGAAGATGTAGAAGAAGTACAGATCTACAAAAAACCTAAAAAGAAGCCCGTCGTTGAAGAAACTCAAGAAGATATTACGATCACTCAGCCGTCTGATGTCGGTCCACAAGAAGATATTGAAGATGTTACTGCAGAAATAAGTTTAAGAAAAAAATCAAAAAAGAAATCGATCGCAGAATCTGATGATACACTAACAGTTAAGAAACCTAGTACGGCATCCGCAGAGAACTCTGAAGATGTTGTAGAAGAAGTGCAGATCTACAAAAAGCCTAAAAAGAAGCCAGTTGTTGAAGAAACTCAAGAAGATATTACGATCACTCAGCCGTCTAATGTCGGCCCACAAGAAGATATTGAAGATGTTACTGCAGAAATAAGTTTAAGGAAAAAATCAAAAAAGAAATCGATCGCAGAATCTGCTGATGAACTTACAGTTAAGAAACCTAGTGTAGTATCCGCAGAGAAATCTGAAGATGCTGTAGAAGAAGTGCAGATCTACAAAAAGCCTAAAAAGAAGCCCGTCGTTGAAGAAACTCAAGAAGATATTACGATCACTCAGCCGTCTGATGTCGGTCCACAAGAAGATATTGAAGATGTTACTGCAGAAATAAGTTTAAGAAAAAAATCAAAAAAGAAATCGATCGCAGAATCTGCTGATGAACTAACAGTTAAGAAACCTAGTGTGGTATCCGCAGAGAAACCTGAAGATGTAGAAGAAGTACAGATCTACAAAAAGCCTAAAAAGAAGCCAGTTGTTGAAGAAACTGTGGATAATGTTACCATCCTACAACCTTCTGATGTCATGCTAGAAAAAAAAGAAATTGAAGATGTTACTGCAAAGATAGCTGTGAAAAAGAAACCAATGAAAAAAATAATTGAAGAGTCAGCAGCTGAGCTAACTGTAAAAAAACCTAGTTTAAAACTAACAGAGAAAGTTGAAAATGAAACTGCAGAAGAAATCAGCAGTACTAAGCCATCTGATGATGTGCTAGAAGAAAAGCTAAAAGATAACATCACTGCTGATATAAGTTCTGAAAATGAAAAAATATCTGAATTCACTGATGAATCAGTTGTTAAAAAAATGTATATGGAAGATCTGCATTTGTCTGATGATATCCATGAGTTCACGCTATCTAGAAAACCACCAAGTTCACCACCAAAGCCTATTGAAGAAGTTTATGAAGATGTAACAATAAAAAAATTACGTCCTCGGAAGAAGCTTCCATCTGATATAAAAGAAGTTACTGAGACTGAATCTGTGACGTTCAAGCCTCGTACTACGAAAACGAAAGAAGATGTCGAACAAGAATTTAAAATTTCTTTAAATACTTATGAAGAAGAAGATATATCTATGAGTGGAAAAGTTAGGTTAAAACCTAAGAAAAAAAAACCAACATATTCGGAAGAGGCTGATGAAGAAACGATAAAAATTGTTGAAGAGTATGATTCTAGTCCTACCACCACAGAATACATTTATGATTTGGATAAGGAGCAGTATAATATCCAAGAGTTAGAAACTGATGAATTTAATTTACCACTTAAATGCAAACATCCTTTGAAAAAAAGTACATCTTATGCAGTAGAAGAATCTTCAGATGATATAAAATTAATCTTGAAAACTGAACGCAAATATTCTCGAGAAGAAACTGATGAGTCATTGGCATTAAGGCTCAAGCCTACACAACGGGTTTCTACTTACAAAGAAGGTTTGAATGTTTATTTAACTTAATATATTTATGTTCTTGATAGTCTTTTATTTTCAGAAGATTATAATTTTATATTCCATGAAATTTCTAATAGTAAGTAAGATTATTTATGACCTCCACCTCTATTCTCTATTTATAACACACAGCGGTAGAAAAGCATATCGGTAAAGCGGCACTGTACTTTACAGAATTACGTAGTAAAATACTTAATACAATTTTTTGTGACTTACAGAAGAGGCAACTTTAAGCATAACAAAAGAAGAAGATGTTTGCGAAGAAGGTAATATTTTAGATGAAAATATAACTTTAAAAAATCTAATAAAATTGAGATCTCTATTGATAAGAATACTTTTACAGATGTTGAATATGCAGTCCGTGATGGAGATACGATGATTTCTATTTGTTCATATGTTGCTGAAACCGAAGAAGCAACAAATTTGATAGAAGGAGAAAAAGTGTATATAATTGGTAAAATTTTTGAGTTTTGACTATACTTACTTCAATTTAATATGCAATTCAAATAATAATTTCTAATCATAGAACATACCAACTCTGATTGGTGGTTTGTTAAGAAACATCTTACTCAAGAAAAGGGTTGGGTTCCCGCGCAATATCTTCTCGACGAAGCACAATATACAATTTATTTGCAAAGAAAACTTCATGAAAAAATTGATAAATTACCAGTTTTTGAAAGTATGATTTTAATATCATCTTGTATTTTTTTTGTATGCCTATGTATAAAAGTAATTTACAATTATTTTTTCTTATTTAGAAGCTTCATTAGGAGAACAAACGTTTGCCCCACGATTCATTGAAAAATTGCAACCAATTCATACTCCTGATGGATATACAGTGCAATTTGAATGTCAAGTTGAAGGTGTACCACGGCCACAAATCACTTGGTTCCGTCAAACAGCTATTATTAAACCTTCTCCAGATTTCCAAATGTTTTATGATGATGACAATGTCGCAACTTTAATTATCAAAGAGGTTTTTCCAGAAGATGCTGGAACGTTTACCTGTGTAGCAAAAAATACGGCTGGATTTGCATCAAGTTCAACAGAATTAACTGTAGATATACCTGGATCCGATCATGCTTCTGATATAACGATTCTTTCGAGAAAAAGTTTGTCAAGGTAGAATTTTTTTATAATTTTTAAACTTTGTGAACGATACAAGTTTACTTATGAAATAAATGTATGTATTTATATATATATTATGTATATGTATATATATTAGGGTGGTCGTTGAAAATTAAATTTTTTCAGGCGCCCAAAAAAAACTTTCCTTTTGACGAAAAACTACGGGGGAATTTTTTTTTTTGAAAAAAAAAAAATTATAATTAACACGTGCCGCCGGCCAATTGAAGTTTATTTTTCGATAAAATTGCAGTTTTTTTCAGTATATTCTGAAGATTCAAATTTTAATTAAAAATGATAAAAACGTGCTTGTAGGATATTAAATTCTCTACATAATAGTGTCTTTCGATTTTTAATGAAGTTAATATAATATATTTTATTTTTCATAATTTAGGAAAAATAAATTTTTTAGTCTTCAAAATGATGATTGAAAAGCGGTTATGAATTTATTAATAAGATTACTCGGATCAATATTAACTTCATTAAAAATCGAAAGACACTATTATTTAGAGAATTTAATATCCTACAAGCACGTTTTCATCATTTTTGATTAAAATTTGAATCTTCAGAAAGTATTGAAAAAAACTGCAATTTTATCGAAAAATAAACTTCAAGTAGCCGGCGGCACGTGTTATTTTTTTTTTCAAAAAAGAAAATTTTCCCCGTAATTTTTCGTCAAAAGGACAGTTTTTTTTGGGCGCCTGAAAAAAATTAATTTTCAACGACCACCCTAATATATGTATATATATTCAATATATTGGAAATGCATTGAAAAACTAATTTTTTATAAGTTTTGAGTTCTTTAATATCCATAATTATATTTCAGGGAATCATCACTAGCAGATATCTTAGAAGGAATCCCCCCAACATTTTCTCGGCAGCCAAAAGCAAAATGTGTTAAAGAAGGAGACAATGTTATTCTTGATTGCAGATTAGTTGCAGTACCTGAACCAGAAATCATTTGGCTATACGATGACAAGAAAATCATGACGAAAGAAAATATTACTATTGTTACAGAAAGCGATATGCATATGTACTGTAGTGTTATAAAAATTACCCAAGTATCTAAAGAACAAGAAGGAAAATATACAATCGTGGCAAAAAATCGGGAGGGCGAGGCATTAATTGAAATACCTCTTAAGGTAAATGCAATAGATAATTTTAGTATCTCTGATGATAAATCTAATGATTTTATCATTATTTTATATATGGCACGACACACACACACACACACATTAATTTTACTATTTTTTTACTAGTTTAATCAAGATACTGTTTATAAACTTTTTGATACGTAATTAACATTTTAAAATTACTTTAATATAGGTTCAAACTGGAAACAGAGAACCACCTGAAATATTAGAACCATTGAAACCATTTTCTGTTAGAGAAGGAGAAACAGTTGTATTATCAACGCAAATTGTCGGAAATCCAAGTCCATTAATCAAATGGCTAAAAGATAGCAGACCTTTGGAAGACGTGACACCAAAAATAGATGGAAATATCAATTCTCTCACTTTGATTCAACCTAAAATATTGGATTCAGGAGAATATGCTGTCGTGGCAACTAACGAATTAGGAACTGCTGAAACCAAAGCTATACTTACTGTCGAAAGTACGTACAAAAAAAATGTTTAATACTCAAAAAAGGATATGATTACATGCAAAAATATTAACTGAAGTAATTTTGCCAGCCTTATTGCTTAGAATTTTTTTTAATTATCGTACATATTTGTATACTTATATTTTTTTATACTTATTTTTATTTAATAATATGCTTTTCTACTTAAATATGCTTGTTTAAACTAATCATTGCAGCTGCCGCTACTTTAGATGTTGCTCTTTCTTTAGCATTTGAATTAGCTAGAGAAGACTACGTGGGGCTTCTTTCACTCAAGGGTATTTTTATTTATGCTAAAATAACGTTATTCTTGATTAACAAACTATTTTTTTACAACACTTACTAAAAAATAAGCACTGTAATAGATATGTGTCTTTCAAAACCTCCAAAAAAACTGTGGTCTAGATCTAACACAATTTTTATGCTTAAAATTAGATAAAATTCAAAGTGGGAAATAAGAAATTTTTTAAGATAAGTTTCATTTTGTTTTCGTCTCTAAATTTATGTTTCAATTTGTTATACTTTCTACAATATCTGTATCCATACCTTTTCGAATCCAAAACTTAATAATACTGACCAATATAATTTCTGAAACAAATATACGTATTTAAGGTGTTTATTGTTTCTTAAATTGAATTTCAGTTCTAACCTCTACCATTTCAATAAATCTGAAAACTAAAATTTTTTCCGCAAAAATTTAAATAAATATAGATTTTTTTCCTCATCGAGGAAATTTTTTTAATTTCGAAAATATTGCGTAATTTATTTGTACTGCTGGTAACTAAAAAGATTTGGAATCATGCATGCTTGTGAATAAAATTTGGCCTTAAAGGAACTCTGACTTTTCTGTAAAACATATAGTTGGGTTTATTTGGCTCGAGTATAAACGTTTTTATAAAAGTTCTTAACATGAAAAAATACACGAAACTCTCAAGGTACCATTGTTTCCATGACGTGAGTCTCCACTTTAATTTTTTTCCACTGGTTAGACTTCCAACATTGTGCAATAACCTCAGGATCTCCTGACTTTATTTTATTAATATATGGTATTATTTGGACGATCATTTATTAATTTTAATTAATCATTAAGGTTCACTTTTTTATTCTGCAATTATCTAAAAACGAAGAGAACAAAAATTAATCACTACATGTTTTTTTGTCTACAGTACATTTTAAGATTGTTGCAAAATGAAAGAATGAGTCTTAAAACCATGCATTTAAATGAAAGCTTATGAATAAATAATGATGATTCCAATGCTACATAGTTTGAAATATAGCTAGCAGTTAAAAGTTAAATAGAGTTCCACGATTTTTTACTTTAAGAAAAACTTGAAGAGCAAGGAAGTATAGATTTCAAAATCAAGACAAAGTTCTAATATAAAAATAAAAAGATAAATAAAGACATTTTTTGCATGATCTTTTTTAAATTATCACTGTATCTTTAATTTTAAATAATTTTCTTAGAGGCATGTTTATGCACAAATTTTTTAACTTTTCATTTAACATCATTTTCATTTAACATATTTTAATGAAAAACGACTGCAAAGAATGCCACTATCAAGCTATTGAAACTTTCGCTAATATTAAAAATTAAAAACTTCTTATGAACCAATCGTTAATTATAGGCATTTTTAGAAGAAAAAGGTTTTCGCTCTAATTAAATACTTACATTTGAAAAATTATTTTAAAATTTGAGTTGATATAGTTCTGGAGGACTGAGAACGATAAGCATATTTGTCATAAAACATTTTATAATATCATAATGCCAAGATAACTTTAATAGAATGATTACTTTCTCGAGTTCAGCAGTTAAAAATACAAGACCCTCTTTTAAGTATGAAAAGGGTAAACATTTTCTCAAGATTAAACCATTAATGATAAAAAAAATTTTTTTTTAATCAGCACGATTCTTCAACATCAATTAATAATCTTGAAAGAATCAAGATTTATCTCTTCAAAACAAAACGAGAACCCATACAATGTTTTAGCGAAATGAAATTGCGTGTACGTGCGTATGCTTGTGTATAAGTGTTTATTGTCTTACAAATTTGAATATGTTAACTTCCATGTTACTTCCAATTAGGTTGATTTAAGCCTACGACTATGATTCAACTTTACAATCCATATATTAAAAATTAATTTGCGCATCTAGCACAAATCCCTGTATGACAATGTAATTCTTTATAATGAGAAATGATGGGCACTATATAATGTGTATGCGTATCTTACTCAATTTTTTTTTTTTTACAGAGATGCCCAGTGGTGCTCCAGAACCTCCATTGTTTACTGAAAGATTCCAAGAATTGACTGTGCCCGAGAAAGGAACGTTTAAACTTTGTGCTAAAGTCACCGGAAATCCAGTGCCAGAAGTAACGTGGTTAAGGTAGGTTTACAATAAACAAATCATTAAAAAGTCAAATAATACAATATAACTAAGAAATATTTGTATGCTAACAATTAGAAACAACAAGCCACTGGGAAAATCGGCGAACATTACAGAAAGTTATGATGGTGAATCTATTACACTGGAAATCAGAAATGCTGACTCGGAAGTTGACGCGGGAGATTATAAATGTGTTGCTGCAAACCCAGTTGGCAAGACGTCTCATGGCGCAAAAGTCACTGTAGACGTCGAAAAAGTTAACTTTGTAAAGAAACTCGATCGAAGAAAAACTATTGACGAGTACACAACTTTAGAACTAGTTTGTGAAACCTCACATACAGTGTCAACAACGTGGTGGCATAATGATAACGAAATAAGTGGAATGGATCACCGTGAAATCGCACAAGAAGGAAAAGTTCACAAACTCGTCATAAAACGCATAAATCAAATTGATGAAGGTACCTACAAGTGTACCGTTAAAAACCAAAAAACTTTTTGTGATTTGACAGTTAAACGTGAGCCATATTTTTCATATTATAATAAAATGTAATTTAGTCTTTTTAGTTTAGCATTTTAAATTGGTGTTAAAACATATTTTACAGCTTTGAAACCAGAGTTTACTAAAAAATTGCAAGATTTTGAAGTGGTCGAAAAAGATGAAGCTATTTTAGAAGTAGAAATAACGTCTAAAACAGCTGATGTATCTTGGTTCAAAGATGGTATACCTCTAAGTCCATCAGTTCAAAAATTCGAGTTTATTAAAGAAGGCACTATTAGAAAGTTACTTATACGATCCACTTCTATTCAAGATGAAGGAGAGTATGTGTGTACCTTAGTCGATCAAACATGCTCTGCTGAAGTAACAGTTGTTGGTAAGTAGATAAATCTAATGTTGGGAAATAATTATTTAAAAACTTATTCATATTAGACGCTTTGATTCTTTGGTCTACATTCTACACATGCAAAGAAAGGAGATTATTTCATTGAACATAATATAATTCTCTGGATGCACATTCGATTGATCACTAGGTTTAATTATTTAAAAATATATTTCAGAATTGCCACCTGAAATAATCACAAAAATTCAAAACATCACAATTGCAAGAGGTGAAAAGGCAGTCTTTGAAATAGAACTTACAAAAGGTGACGCTCTTGTACGTTGGTTCAAAGATGACCAAGAACTCCAATTCTCGGAACACATGCAGCTTTTAATTGACGGTAAACGACAAAAGTTAGAAATTCACAATGCAAAGCTGGATGATGCTGGAACTTACTCTTGCAAGGTTGGAAATCAAATGTCAAGTGCAAAACTTACAGTTGAGGAGCCAGGAGTTGAATTTATAAAGCGCTTACCTGAAATTACGTTAGTTCCACTGAATGAAGTTGCAATATTTCAAATAGAACTATCAGATCCAATGATTCCCGTTACATGGCTAAGGTTCGATAATTAAAATTTTTATGTATAAATTATTTCCATTCCATGAAAGTTACGTATTGAATTATCTTAACCATTCCAGGAAAGATCAAGAGATACATGAATCACCAAAATATACAATCATCGACGAGGGCCAGAAAAAAATACTAAAAATCAACAATTGTACAACAGAAGATGCTCTGGAATACAGTGTTATCGCTACTAACGTTAAGTCATCTTCGAAACTAAAAGTTGAAGGTACACTTGAAATGAAAAAAAAACTTACATATTTTAACTGGATTTTGATAGGATAGTTGCTTCGCAAGCACCCTGAAAATGCGCACCTGTGACGAAAACTATTATTTTTGTGGTTTAAAAAATCTGATGCTCATCTTAACAGGGTTTTTAAAGACATTTTAAACATGATACAACTTAAAGTCATTGAGTCTTCGAGACTTACACATTTTCTTTCGTCTTATTCCTATAGAAAGATATCCTAAAGTTTTGTTAAGATCCTTGACCTTAAAGAAATCTTTTTTTTGCTAAACAAACAGGAAATTAATTGTCGTATTACTGTAGAAATAATGCATAATAATCTCAAAATCAACACTATTTCAGTTCACGAAGCTGCACCTGTAATAAGCACAGATTCTCCGACAATTTACAAGGTCAAGGTTGGTGATGATGTCGAAATGAAAATTCACTTTACGGCTGCACCAAAACCAAATGATGAATGGACTGTTAATGGTCGTATATTGGTAAAATCGGAACGCAAAGTGCCTACAATCGATGAGGAATCAGCTACGTTGACTATTAAGAAAACAGGAAAAGACGACGTAGGAGATTATAACTTGAAACTTACAAATATTCACGGCGATGCCGCGATAAACATTAAGCTGGTCATCATGCGTAAGTTTCGTATTTGATGAATTTTTGTGGTTTTTTACTCTCAAAAACATCAATTTTAATACATAACTGTTAAATTAAGTTACTCTTTAAAGTAATGGAAAAATAGTATCAACTTTTATAGTACTTTAAGTCCACAGTTTTTTTAACCACACTAGGTCAAGGCATGCAAAAAAAGTGTAATTTTTAATATTTAACTTTTTTTTTGTCAACAGACGTACCCAGCGCTCCAAGTGCCCCAGAAGCCACATACATTACAAATGAGAGCGTAACACTTGAATGGAATAAGCCGAGTTCCGATGGAAATTCGCCAATCACTGAATACATTTTGGAGTATCGACAAAAAGAAGCTACGACGTATGTTCTCCTCATTTGTAAAACTGTTATAAGTTAGAAAAAATGTTTTTTATACTCTTTATTCGAATATAAATATAAATGAAGATAAATTTCCAGTTGGTCCAAGGTATCGGAAAAAATAACAGGAACCACATATACGATAGACGAGATGAAGATAAACTCAGAATACGTTTTCCGAACGAGAGCCGTCAATGCTGTCGGACCAAGCAGCCCTTCACCTGATTCAAGTACTATCAAAATTTCGCAGAAAAGTGGAGAACCCACGAGCGTACCTGGCGCCCCAAAAGGTCCTCTGGAAGTCTCAGGCATGACCAAAACATCATTTACAATCCAATGGCAGCCACCTGAAAGTGATGGAGGACTACCCATTACCGAGTATATCGTGGAAATCAAAGAGAGTTCGAAGAGTACTTGGAAGAAGGTAAGAATTATTGTTAAAATGAAAATTCTAATGCTTCTAAAATTATTCAATTATTTTACAGTTAGCAACAACTAAGGGTGATACCACACATATTTCTGTATCAGATTTGAAAACTGAAAATTCATACGATTTCCGAATAGTTGCGAAAAATAAGATAGGCACAGGTCCACCGTACGTATCCGAAGAACCTATTGTGGCAGGTAAAAGGCTGAGTAAGTATCTTAAAGGCGAAAAAAGTATCACTATACATGGTTTATTTGAATTACGAACGATGCTTTCAATCATGCACGTACGCCTCGCACATACGCACTAACATACATACTGAGAAAAATATTATGAGTATTTTTGTTCGAAAAACTATCGTAAGCTGAAAGAATTTTTACTCGGATTTATAGTTAATTTTATTGTACTTCGTGGTAATTTTTACAATGTGTTTTTTCTTACTTTTTTTCTTTATTTGATTATTAATTTTGAAACATCGTTACTTTTCACTGTGCTGCATAAATCCAAGAGCGCTTTATCGATAATTTATACAGCCAATGTGAACTTCACATAATAGTTGACTTTATTTACTTTATTGATGAAGAAATGACTTAAATCACTATCCATAAACCTTTACTGAGGTTTAATATTATTAAGTTTACCTTTCCAATGCTCGTTTCCTTGAGATACGAAAATATAATATCACAACCTGTTTTAATTAATCAGTTAGCATTTTTATAATTCTGTTTTTTAAAGACTTCGTTGTTACTCAGTTAAAATAGAATTATTTCAAAATCAGCTTGAACAGATTACTGTACAAAACAAAACTAAGACTTACCTGGAGATTCATTATATTATCTACACAAATTATGACAACCTCCTTTGCGCACATAAAAGTCCCATAAAAAATATCCGAATTCTTTTCAAGCTTCAAAAGACTTTATGAATCATTCAAGACTACAAATGACTTTAACATGCTAAGTGTGGACACTAGTAAGCTATTGTGCATGTACCATTTTTCATTTTCTTCCTCCCTTGCCGTTTTAAGTCACCTAAAGCCATTTAAAGATATCTGTAAACTTTGAAGTTAAAAAAAATTATTGATTGGAATCAAAAATCTTTCAAAGTACTTCAGAAATATTTAAAAGGCATTAAGTATCATTTAATGACTTCTAAAGTGTAACACAGTATTTCTGTTGTTTTCCCAAAGTTAACTTTGATAAAAACTTTGAGTGGCTTTTGAAGACATTTAAAGACTTTTGTCTCTGATTATTAGACAACGCAACCCATCTAAGTTCTCTCGAACATAGTTCAATACAAAAAATTCTGTAGTTGTTTTTGTCGTACACTTTTTATACGCAAAAACTTTTAGTTATCTCAAAAAATAAATATTCGCACTAATCTCTGCTACTTGCTAATTGTGTTGAATTTATCATCTTTTAAAATGCTGCTTAGAAATAACAAAAGTTTCGGAGAAGACAATATACGCTTTGCTTGGAACTTTCCCTGGCACGAGAGTTCTTGCTTGCAAAAGTAAGTTGAAATAAAACCATTGAAATTGCTTGCAACACATGTATTTACATTTATTTGATTTTTGGTGTCTAAACTTTTGTACTAATTATCATTGTGATCCAGCACCACCGTCACCACCACTCAATGTACAAGTGACGAATGTCACCAGCAGAAGTGTGACACTTGAATGGTCACCACCTGCAAGCGATGGAGGAACTGAAATTACAGGTGAGACCAAGAAATTTTTTTTTCGTCGAATAATGAAAAAATTCATGTACATACTTATAGAAATTTATATATTTATTTATTATCGTAAGGGTACATCATTGAAAAGAAGCCATTAATTGGCAAAGGATCGAGATGGACCAAAATCGTCACTTTAGATGCCACGACCACTACTTATCTTGTCGAAAATTTGAAGGAAAGCGAATTCTTGTTCAGAGTTTTTGCCGAAAACAGCTTAGGCCTGAGCTTACCAACATTGAGCGAGCCCGTTTTACTCAAATCTCATGCTGGTAAAATACTTATTTTACTCGTCACGAATAGGATTTTAGTCAGCAGAAAAATTTTCAGCCATTTCAAACGCATCTCACTATAAATTTAAAAAATAAAATAAAATAAAATAAAATAAAATAAAATAAAAAGAATTACAGTAGCATATTGACTCAAACATTGAAGATACGACGACAGCCATAAATTATTTTCGAATTGCTCATATTCAAAGAGTTGCGTTTGAAATAGTAGTAAAAATTCAGGGGTGTTCCTTAGTTTTAAGATGAAAGCCCGAGAAACGACTTACGATGCATCAGTAGTACAGTTATAAATATTGAGTACTATAAGTACGTGAATTATTTAATCAAACTTTTTAGTTTTAATCTCTACCATGTGAAGTCATTTTCGACATTTCGTACTGGATGACTTTTTCTGATAAATACGTTTAGTATTTGTTGAACTGCTTAATTTATGAATTAAGTTTTTGTTTTGGTATCGGAAGAAAACGTTAATAGAAAAATACAAGGTATTCAGATTATTTAACTAATATAATTATTTTATTTCGGCAAATTCTTACAATTCTTTCCTTTTAAACAATATCAAGAATTTTCTAATTTCCAAAATATGCTATATTAAAAACTAGATCTTCATTCAACTTTTTCTCACAGTTTTATTATTCAACTTGCACACCACACTAACCAAAGAGATAATAAATAGTTTTGCTTACATTTTATCGCTTATTCAATCTTTATAAGTGACATTTTTGAAATTTGTATAGCTTTTAATTTAAACGCCACAATATGAACAGATGGATACTTAAATAATAATTTAACAAAGTGTTTTAATAAAAATACATACAACGTATGTCAGGAAAATTAAAAAATCATGAAAATAAAAATAAATTACGAATACATTTTTTCAATATTAACTTCAATTAAGGACAATTGTTTAGCTCATTGTTTTTTTTTTTTTTTTTTTTTTCATAGCTCAAACAAATGAAACAATATCATTCTTGATTATTTTCACACAGTAAACTTATTTCATCTTGAATACGAGTACAATTAAATCTAATTTACCAGTTTTAAAAATCCGTCAAACAAACAACTGGATTTGTCTTGAATAACCAGGAAATGAATAAAAAAAACTTCAGTCACGTAAAAACCAATCGTACGGTAGCACATGTATTTATACTTTAAAAAACTTCTTTAAGTGACAAAATACACTATACAAACTTGCTTAATTAAAAAATACAATTTATATGCTTATTTATTCAATTGATTACATAATGATATACGTGTATTTTCACAGGCGTACCATCACCACCGACGGCTCCCTTGGAGATCCGACAAATAGCCGGCAACACGATATCGATCGGCTGGGGCAAACCAGAGTTTGACGGTGGAGCGCCACTCGATGCCTACAAGATTGCCATCAGGGACACTAAAAAGACCATGTGGATGGAAGTTGGCCGCGTAAAGGCTGACGTGCAAAGACTGACCATCCGTGATCTACAAGAGAATCACGAATACCTGTTCAGGATCTACGCAAAGAACGAGGTCGGCTTCAGCGAGCCCCTCGAGTCTGATGAACCTGTTAAGATTCTGCCGGCATCAGGTAGGCATTGCTATCTAAAAATCCTCATTAGATTACTTAGGTCATTTACCGTGTAAAAAAAAAAAAAAATAATAATAATAATAATAATAATGTATGCAAGTTCTCCATGGTTAAAAATGCTTCATTGAGATTATTAATTTCGTAAATTTCTTTCACAGAATTAACAGTTATAGAGCCACTTACGGACGAGCCGGACCATGGAGAAGTTACCCTCAGCTTCAGCACAGAGAACACGAGCTCCTGGCTACGTGAACACAACATGGACGCAGACATTCGCTCGTATGCCAGGGCAAGGCTGTTGCGCAGGGACGAGTATTTCTTCCGTATATGGCACTATGCAAAAAAGCTCTTCGAGTAAAAAAAAAAAAAAAATTTCGCAACGTAAGCATTTCCAAAAGTACAGCGAGCTTTACGTAACTCGCTTACTGTACCTTTTTTTTTTTTTCTTTTGATTACATGAGTATATGTATAAGTGAATTCTTTTCGATTGCAATGTTCCTGTCTTGTTCTTAGTTAGGAAAAAAAAGAAAAAGTTAAAAAAAGACAGCTGGTTGAACGATGCGTCGATGTTTCAGTCACATGATTTCAATAAATAAGTTTTTTTTTTTTAAGAAAAATAGATACGATGCTGAAAAATTATACAATTTTGGAACTTGAATGAACATTTGAGTCCAATAAAAAAAGTGCCTTATGCATGAAAGTTTAAAAAAAAATTGTGGTATACGAACGGAAACAGCATGGGATCCCTGTACAATGACCCACAAATATATAAATTCGTACGCGAAAGTACCGAGGCTAAAAAAATTACTACAGCGTATCAGGAGATTGAGATGTCTAGTCAATATAACTGTTCAATGTGCATGCCAAAGTATAATTTTCCTATTTGAGCTGTAGCTTAAACAAACCAAGAGAGAGGATCCCGTTTTTAATAATAAAGATATTCCGTTCATATATATAAATATATTTATTTTTTTTTTTAGAAGAAGAAGAATTCAAGTTTATGGATATATTGTTAAAGGCGAGTTTAAAGCCATCCTTACATTTACCCTTACATTTCCTCGGTTATAGACTTCATTATTTCACACAACTTCACATCGAAAAAGGAACTCGTTCGAGAAAATATTTTTAGAGCATTGAGATACATGCAAACGAGTTGAAAAATTGTGATAAATCGAATCGTTCACTCGCGAAGCAAAGTTTGTTATGACTTTTATAAGAAAATTAAAGAAAAAACTGATAATGTCGGATTCAAAAATTACCCCAACAAACTTTGCAAATGTGTTTATTTATGTATATTGAAGAAATACCGTATGATATAATAAATATGTTTATCAATCGTTACAATCATAACTTATTAACGGCACTTTTGACGTTACTTTTCAATGACTAATATTACTCTCAGTTTAATTTTTAATCGTGATTTAAGTGAAAAAACGAGACGCTGATTATATACGTACATATAAAATAATTAACGACAGTGATTTTTTTTACCATCACTGAGAAATGTATTTAATATACGCCATGTGAATAATTTATTTTTCTGTAATTCAAAGTAAGAAAGAAATGCCACGCGTTGTTGGTACCCGGAGACGTACAATATAGGTGCAATCAACATCACTGCATTAACCAACATCACGTCGCATACTCTCGGCAAGCGATTTTAACTACAATGTAACGACTTAGCAAATAAATAAGCGATCAAATTATTAATTAAAACAATTTTTTTTATTATTTTACCATTAAAATGATAAACCTTTCCTGAACATAATTATTGAATCATCAGTAATTTAAAAATAATTTCACAAATTCAAAAATAATTTTTTTTTTCTTATCATCATACATACAAAAGTGAGTCTGCATCGAGAAAAAGTCTCCGATTGAAATTTACGCAACAAATGTGATTAATAGTCAAAGCATCGTTGTTATTATTAACACAGGTACAGTGAACGCAAAAAATGGCATCTCAGATACAACAGTGAGCTACCAGTCAACTTGTGAATTAATGAGTTTGAAAAAAGTAAATTTATAATTTTTTTTCAAGTTATGTATTACTGATGCTCTCTCGTTAATTTAAAATCAGTTTTGCAGGAAAAAATGTTTCTCTTCCCATTTACAATAAATTAATTTTATTTTACAAACTAATAAGCTCACAATGTAACTGTAGAAATTATTTTGTAAACCAAAAATTCGTTCTGAATTGTTTCTGAACAAATTTAAAATTTTCAAAGCAGTTAACAGATTTACTAATTTATTAATAGTATTCCAGTGGTCATAGTAAAGGATACTTAATTGGACTCAATTTGGTTTAAGACATAAAAAGTTGGAAAATATGAAAAAAGATGGACAATCATTTACAGCATTACTGAAAAAAATTGATGTTAAATTTTAACTCGTTCAGCAATCAGCTATAAAATAACTTAATAATTTCATTTAACTTTGTCACACTGAAATTGAGAAAGCTATTCTTTTGATTATATTCAGAAGTAGAAGTAAAATCATAATTATGACAATTATTTCGAAACTATTTCTATAAACAAAAACCCATGCACAAACGAAAAACTTAAATCAAATACAAATAATTTTTTTGAAAACCATAAAACCATTGATTTTCTCATATATCAGGCATGCTAAGTTAAAAAAAATCAAATGAGTATCTTGAGAATTAAAAAATGTTTGAAGTGCAAAGTTTTTGAATTTTTTTTGTATAATTAAGATTTGATTTTGAAAATGATTATTAAAAAAAATCATTGACTATTTAAGCTCTGAATTTTATGAATATTTAGTTTCCGTGAGAAAATTTACAGTTAGCACCACAAAACTTTGACAATCTCGAATTTGAAAAACAAACTCGGCAGTTTTAAAACTTATTTTCTTTAGTTCAAAGTCAACCATGCAACCGTGGTCATTAAGTATGGATTTTTCTGTAATAAGTTGAATTGATAGATTTTTCTATTTTTTAGCAAGCTTGATTCAAAGAATAATAAATTAAATATTCTATCACAACAATTATCGAAAAATCATATGCGCACGTTAAGCTTGCATGTATTAACGTAGGCGACGAAAACTTATTCCAGAAAGTCAAGAGGCTCGTGACTCGAGAGTCTTTGTGGGTATACATCAGATAACAAATAGACTACGGCTTCGAAGGTCCCAATACCAGAAAGCAACGTCTCATTACAAGAGACGATACATCTCGTGCTCACATCAATTAATTTCAAACGTTTGCACGCAAGTATACCTAGTTAGGATGGTAACCTGTTTATGCGACACTTTTGTATACAAGCCACTTATGAGATGGTAGCCAAGCCTCTTCTTGAGCCACTGCTGCTGTTGATTTAGGGAGGAGCCAGAAGTTTTTCAGTGGTAAACAAACATGTCTAGTCCGTACCCTTTTTACAAATTTACATCTTCTAAACAGTAATTAATCAAATTTATATATTCCAAGTTTTACATGAAGCAGTTCTGAAAAATATCTTTATTTATTTTATTATTATTATTTTTTTTTTTTTTTTTAACCAGAGTATTTTATCAGTTAAAATTTATAAAATACGTAATACAAATAATCCGGAGTAGTCAACCAGCTTGTAAAAAAAGTCCTCGATCTGATACATTTTGATTTGGAGGCCCTATCCTTAACTACGAGAAAATGGAGAAAATTTAAATTGTTGAATCTTGATTCGAGCGGAAAAAGCCGAGCATTTGTTAGCTGCAATCGCGAGTCTCGCGTAGTTTCCAAAATAGCTCCAACTCCCAGATAAACAGATCTTATTTTCAGATCACCAGCACTCTCCCTCTTTCGCTTCCTTACGATTTCTACCTCTTCCTCCTCCTCCTCCTCTTCTGAATTAGCATCTTGTCTTCGACGCGTGTGCGCTTTTCCTCCTCGCGGATAATTTTTTTCTTTTTCTCTTTGCGCGTGGCTTTAAATTTTCCCATTCACCTTGGACAATCGGCCGATCGTTTCCTCCAAAGTTGCTCTTCATGCGCGAAGCAACACTAAACAGACGCGCAAGCTGTCGCTGGGTCCAGGCTACCCACAAAAATCTGGTATTGGAAGAGATGACCTCCTGCAGCCACGCATTCTTTTCGAGTGTTCGTAATGATGTATTTTTATCGAGCTTGCTTGTTTTAAACTTTTCAATTGTTTAACTTTTTATTTTTCAATGTAAATTAACAAAATAAATCCACGAATACTAAAAATTTATGTTTACTGACTGCAAAAAAATACATTTTAATACAATGAAATTCCAAACTGTTAGACAATGGAGTTAATTGTACCTAATAATTATTATATTTAATGTTTCGAAAGAATTAAACTAAAACTAGTAAAACTGATGAGAGTGTTGAATTAACATCAAATCAATGAGTCATTTTTTTTTTAAATTGATTTTTAAGGTTTCAAAGAGACAGAAAATATTTACATTTACTTTCAACTAAAATAATTCCGACTAGCAATATTAACAATAATTGATTATATTATCATGCCAAAATACGTATCCATATAAATATTGTAATTTTCCAATAAGTCAACACTTATAATTAAATCGTGTTTTACAGAATAATTTAATTTAATTGTTAATGAAAAGAATGTTTAAAAAGGAACGAGACTTAATTACTGCTTAAAAGTTGTTTGAATTCTTGATTTAGATTAATTTTTTATCAAAAGATGTTATAGTTAAAAATTAAATTAGTATAAATTAGTATTTTTAAAATTAGTGTTGTTCAAATCAACAGATCAACATAATTTTTAATTGAAAATTCTTTGAATCAACTACTAAATTTAATGTTTAAAGGTTTTTTTTTTTTTCGTTAATTAAAACGACATTAAATTAAAAATAAAATTTAGATTTAATTAAAATACACACGGAATAAAAATTGTTTAGTTGCAAAAGTAAATACATTTAAAACCCCTGATCACACATTTAACACTTTTGTTAATAAATTAATTCATCTGTATTTTTGTCAATCCCATCAAGATTGTACTTGTCAGTGAATAAAAGGTAAGGCACCCTACGATCTTCCTGCAGTAATTTTTTTATAGTTAACATTCTTTAATTGTTCAGAGATGATTGAGCGATTTCTCAAAAACTACCAGCTCTAGTATGATGTGTTTAAAAAAAGATAACAATTCGAGCTGCAAGCTTGAATGGTATTGTTTCAACGCACTTGGATTAACAGCGTAGCAACAACTTGGGGCCATCGGCAACTCCGTCAGCCTATATAAACGATCGAAGCAAAGCGCATCAAAGCGTACCTACCTCGCGGACAGTATCTCCGTAGCCGAGCGTGCAAGCGCTGGGGCGGCATGAAATTACGGGGCTCTCGTGTAAACAGAGCTGGAAAGCTCGAGCTTGCCAGGGTCGCGTCGGCGTGTCTGATGACGCCGGCGCGGCCTGGGTGGGCCGCGAGCCGCTTCTTCACATGCTGTCCAGAAGTAGGTACAAAGATCCGTAGCAACGAGAGACACCGACTGACGTGCGTCCGTCAGGATAGCTCTGTCCTCCTTTTTTTTTTCTTTCCCTCAACTCTTTTTGTTTTAGTATTACACAGAGTTTTCAATTCAGTGGCACTACACCCCACTGATGTTTCTACATGTTTGGATACACTTTTTTAGGGCCCCTAAGCGAAAAGACCCTCTGACGTTTGATGGCTTCAGAGTTCTTTCGCAGCTTCGTTTTGTTTTTTCTGACTACCGATACTCTCCGTCGCAACACAATTTCATACGCGTCGTTTGTTTTTCCGTCCGTGATTAATATTAAAAATAGAAAAAACCACAACTCCTCGAATAACCATAATATATAGTATCCAAAATGTGGGTAAAAAAATTAAAATACTCCAACAAGTAGCTATGATTCGGTAAAGGCATCCCTCACGCGTTTCTGAACCACGTGTGTTTTCCACATTCTGAGCTAACCAAATCAAGAGTGGAAACACATCCAGTTGTAATAACTCCCTAAAAGTACGTGTTTTACCGCCTTCTCGAACATCCAGCAGCTCCTCCATATCAGTTGACCTATGGATCATGCATGTGTGACTGAAAATCTGGGGCTTGTCGTTAATGGGCCGGCAATTAAACATCCATGTACGATGGTGTACGCGAAGAGAAGAAAGAAAAAACAGAGGATGAAAGAAAATGTGAAAGCCCGATCCACGTCTTCGATCTGCGGTTTTCCTTTCGCATGCTGAGTAAGGAACACGTGCTCTGCTATTAAAGGAGATCGTAGGGCCCCGTCGGGTGGTCTATCATGTATGCGTCGTTCATTTTTATCATCAAAAAAGCTAAGACGTGCAGAGCTATAAAAGTTTGGTTCCCGCACGGTTAAGCTACGATGCATCTCGTGTATGTGTTACTTTTTCGATTATGTAATGGGCATTAACTGGGATTATAGTGGCATTCTGTTTTTTGTAATGCTGATATTAATGAAAATTATTCAAGATTTCATTATCAATCAAATTTACTTTTTCAATGATTATAATTTATTAATTAAAAATAATGTAATGTAATATTGGCACTGTAACTATAATATTTACCGAATAATCACATTTACTACGATTCAGTAGAATTTTTTATTTTGTCAGTAAGTTTTGGTAAATTTAATTGAATCAGTCATGTTATGACCAACTCAATTCCACTACTCTTCAGGAAAATGTTTATTTCAACGAATTAAAATAATATGTATTTCAAGTTACTACTTCTCACAAAAATTTTTTTAATCAACTATCTGAAACAATATGCATTTATAAACAATAAACCTACTTGGATAATTTAAACAATTTTGAAAAAAATCGTTTTCCAGTAACAAGGTTGTAAAAGTATAATTGAAATCAAAACTGAAGTTTTTTAATTATTAGATTTAAATATTGTTTGTAAAAATCATTAAAAGAAAATTCCTTAATCTTTCCTTAATTAATTCATTCCTTAAAAGAAAAAAAACATGTCATGGTTTGACTTTTAAGAACACCAGATATAATCAACCGAAATTAAACATACATCAATGACATTCATTTTCAAGTGTACGTGACTACGTGTCGAGTATCAATCGATAGATGCGTGATGTAAGCACCAATTTTTTCTCACAGAAGATAATATCTTCATTGGCTAATCAATTCTATATCCAAACTAAAATTCATCTATTAATTTTGTAATTTCAAAATAATATAATATATGTACTACTGACGATTGTATCACCGCTACAGTGATTGAATTTTCCTAAGAACAAATCAGATTGTAATAAACCACATTTATTTATGAAAAACCATAAATTAAATTTCACACACATATTTTTACTGTTTTGGGAACGGTTTTCCCAGCACCCGCAAATCTGTGTGCGGTCATGAAAATTGATGTACAACATGTGCGATCTTATAAAACTTGCTTTAATTTCTTACTATTTATTTAAGTTTTTTATTTATTTACTTGTTTTCGATTATTTTCAGTTTGCTTATCATGCTATGTAATTATACTTTTGAGAGAATCTGCAAAATATAACGTAAGTGTCTTTGGAGACTGTCAAAATTATCCTGTGCTCTTACAGTTTGTCTTAATATTGGGCGATTACAGGAATCTTTCTAAAAATCATGATACACTAGTTTCATCATAGTAAATAATACATCAAAATTTAAGAAGATAAATTGCAAATGTTATTGGATTTACTATGGTTTTTTTACTATAAACAAAGATACTTTACTTCAAACTCAATGAATTAATTACAGAATCGCATGAAAAGAAAAAACTAATCTAAAAGTTAACTATAAGCAAAATTATCGTTTTAGAATAAAGTGCGCCCAGCTTTAGGGTTTGGAAGATGCATTAGTTTAAATTATTCATGATGTCAAGACAAATAGCAATATTGACGACACCAGTGATTTTTCAATTCGTAATTTTTTTTGTTTTTGTTATAAATGTTATGCAAGTAAATCAAACTATATAAGCTTATACACACTTTTCTGACAACAACACTCGTATTTAATGTGTGATCATATTTATATAAAACTTTTTTATAAGGTTAATTGTACCACGAGAAGCCCATCAAGTTGTTAAATTCAACCAAGGAATCCAACCTCTTAATTCTTAAAAATCAGTAAATTTGGTTCGACCCAATACACGCTACAAAACACCGCTCACTCGTCACGAATCAGACATTTAATCCCGCAATTTCTCCATCTCAAAAAACCCTCGCTCAAAAATCAACAAAAACAAAAACAAAAAAACAAAAAAAAACCCAACCACGTTAGGAACAATGACAAGATCTCCCCCAAGCATCTCTCCCCCGAAGCGCTCGCTCGCCACCATCTCTCAACGAAGCCTCCAAACGCCGACTCCTCCAATCGCTGCACCCCGACCACGCAGCCTCCACCGTCCGATGCCCCGCCTTCTCTCAACCACACCGACCCACGAGCCAATGGCGCGTCACCGGTGCAGCCTCCGCGCGCGCTCACCCATCTCCTCCGCTCGCCAGCGGCACGAGAGCACCCAGTCGAGCGCGAGGTACCGAGGACCGCGTCCGCCAAACAACTCACCCCCCGAGTAAACAATCATCTCCTCCGCGAGCTAATGAAGATTTCGACAGCGCCACTCCACCGAAGCCCCGGAATGACGAGTTTGCGCTCCTCCGCCGTTTGATTATCACCGCAAACAAACAACCCACCGGTGGACGGACACGTGCGCGCGTGCTCTTTGTTTTGACGGACGCGAAAAATGCAGCTCCGACCGTCCTCCTATTGAACACCGTCGCTCCAACCCTCGTCAGCCTCGACATGACCAACGAGAGCGAGGTGGTGTCCTCGACGCAGCACCTTCAGCACCACCACTCGCATCTGATCGCACCCCCGCTGTCCAACTACTCGATGACCGGCGTCGTGGCCAGTACCGGCAGACCATCAACCACCTCCAGTGTCATATCCTGTCCAACCCAGGTTCAAAACAGCAGCCTGGACTCGGGATCCGGTCAGGAGCGCAAGCCCGGCGCCCGGAGACAGGAGAAGCCACCCTACTCGTACATAGCTCTGATCGCAATGGCCATCCAGTCGAGCCCCGGCAAGCGGCTCACGCTGTCGGAGATCTACGCGTACCTGCAGCAGCACTTCCCGTTCTTCCGTGGCAGCTACCAGGGCTGGAAAAACTCGGTGCGGCACAATCTCAGCCTGAACGAGTGCTTCATCAAGCTGCCCAAGGGCCTCGGCCGGCCCGGCAAGGGCCACTACTGGACCATCGACCCGGCGAGCGAGTTCATGTTCGAGGAGGGCAGCTTCCGCAGGCGACCCCGGGGCTTTAGGCGCAAGTGCCAGGCCCTCAAGCCACCGTACCACCACCATCCGCAGTTCCACCACCACTTGGGTGTCCAGGTGCCCGGGCCGTACGAGAACGGCTTCACCGGTGCGGGGGTTGAGTACGCCAACGGGTACCAGAACCAGTATCAGAACGGGTACCCGGAGTACGCGGTTTACGGGGCGGCGGCGACGGCGGATTGGCCACCGGCTTACGGGGACAGCTGCGGGCCGTACAAGGCCCCAGCGGCGCCCATAGCCGAGGTTACGTACAAGACGACCGAGGTGACGTACAAAACGGGGACGAGTGACGTGTACAGGAACGGTGAGCTGGGCTTCAAGAGCGAGCCGGGCTACGGGCACCAGGCGAAGGATCAGGTGGCCGAGGGGTTTCAGGGAGGGTTAAAGGAACACTCGCTCGGCCAGCACAATCAGGAGTTGGTCGCCGAGGGTGCTGGGGGCTACAAGTGCGGCGGTAACGGTCAGGTTCAGGATTACTACGTGGCGTATGGGGGGCAGCCGGCGGCGTCGATCAACGTCAACGCGGCCATACAGGCGATACAGTCCATGTCACCGAGTCCGGCCGCAAGCGCGGTCAATTCGCCGCATGGGAGCTGTCACACGCCCGGGGCAGATCAGGGTGAGTTTTTCTTTTTCCAAGTTGGTGTCTTCATGGATTTTTGTCCCAACAACTGGTTTATGATGTAGCTTGCGAGATTTTATTTAGCGGGGATTACAGAAAAAACGATGGATCCGTGGTTCATTTGAAATACGTACTCTTAGTTGTACCATTTTAGTTTAGCCAATGGACTTATTTATTCGATTGTTTGAAGCGAAAGGTAATGATGTTCATGAAAAACAAGATCATCGGTTGCGTTGAACGTAATAATCCCTTCAAAAACATTATTTTATTATTATTACCTAATAAATGATATACTATAAAGATATGATCAGTTAAAACTAATCAGAAAACTTATTTGGGAAAATTGTTAAAGTTAATTGCAGTGAATTGCTACAACAATTGAAATTTTGAGTGTGTGTCACAAAAATTATTATAAAAACGTCTGTAGACTACCTACTCCTGTATAGTACAAAATATTTAATTATTCATATATCTATCCAGTATAATACAATAATAAATAGACAGTATAGTACGAGAAATGGATATTTTATACGATAAAAACAAATCATTTTTATATAATTTACTATTTTTCATTTGTGTATAGTAGTTAATTTTACAATTGCACTTAAAAAAGACAGGAATATCTTTTTGATTTTTTATCCAATTTTAATTTTTAAAAGCTTGTTGTACTCTTATGACAGTTTAATAAAATATCACCATGAAAAAATTTCTAAAAATATTTAGTGCGTAATGACATAGATGCAACTATTTACTGCAATGATTCTTGAAATCACAAAAAGCCGATATTTTCTTATTAACTATTGCATCGAATTTATTATACATCACATATTTCCAAAAATTTTCTATGGTGATCATATGTTAAATTGTTGAATGAAAATAAAACAAGCTTTAAAAAATGAAAATCGGATAAAAAACTAAAACTATTCCTCTTTTTGTGAGTGTGATTCTAAAATTAAATATAAATTTTTTTATTTGATCAAGTACCTCTTTTCCATCTTACACTATCTTTTTGTTACTATATTAAATCAGACAACTTTATAAATTTATATAAATCGTATGCTATGTAGTGGTAGGGAGCCAGCTTAATCTCAATATGTTTAACTTAAAATAGTAAATATATTTTTCATACATAGAAAATTAAATAAAATAAATTGAATGGAATAAAAGAAGATTCTAATCGATCAATGAATAACAAAATACTTACGATAATAACTCGGGTAGCACGTTTAGCTAAAAATATTTTATGAAAAGGAAGCAAATTAGCACAGTGAATGCAGCAAAAGTATTATTTTTTGAACGAGTATTAATTTGAAATTCAATAGAAGTTGAAAGAATCACTTCAGGAAACAGAGTCATACGCAAACAATCAGGTTACTGACACAAAAATACAAAATATGAGAAGTTAAGGGATACAGCACATGGGTGGTACAAGTGGCGCCATAAAAAAACAAAAGACGCGTTGACATTTAAGCTTAAACGGGTAGAATACACTGCAACCTTTCACATTTTCTTCGGCTTTCAACGCTTATTAGGGAATTTTCTTACAGTTTTGAAATGAACACGGAGAAACAACATCTGGATATGACTGACGTGAGATGTAATAAAAAAAAAAAATTAACGGGAACACATGTGGTAATGGGGCATTTAGTTTTGTATTTTGGGGTCGTAAACCTTTTTTCTGAGCGCATAAGAAAAATATTATAAACTATTTCTTTTTCATTTCTTAAATTAATTTCTAAGAAATTAAAGTTAATCATTTCCTAAACTATTCTTCAAATTCTAATGATTTTTGGTATTTTTAACAGTCGTGGTTACCACTTTAATCTGTAATTAATTATGTTTATCTAGTAAATAGTAGCGTTACTTAAAATATTTAATGAAAACAATTATTTAAATTCAACAAATGTATTCATGCAATACAAAAAGAGAAATTTTTCATAATTTTACAGAAACTTTTATTTTTTGTTTACCATATCACATACTTATAGGACATCCATAGTAGAAAAAAATTTATGATTTAACAAATAACATGATGCAACTTTTTACACGTAAAAATATTTTTGAAAATTCCCTACACTATTTTGTATAAAATCCTTTAAGAAACATACTAGCTGCTGCAAAATTTTTGTTTAAAGATAAATTTAAACTGCACGACATTACACAGTACAAAATACAATCTTTTATTGTATTGCATGGATTCATTTGTCATTAATTTTTTTATTCAATTATTTTGAAACAAATATATTTTTTATAAATTAAATCTGCTTTATAATGGAAAATTTTTTTTAATAATTAAAAAGAAAAGAAAATAAAAACGAAACACTAGCAGAGGTACAACAAACGGCAGACTCGACACTGTTGCAAGTGCGGACCACACACGAGCATAATTTTTAACTGCAATCATATCCTCAGACCCTTTCCCACACGAATTTTTGTTATCTTAAGACTCTTTTAACGGCGCAATATGCCCGATGACGTGGAAAGAAAAACGGCTTTCGCTTAAACGATCAAACTAGGCAAAAAACGAGCTCCCCTAACTCTTATAGACGTGTATTTTTTCATTTACAAATACAACATAGTAATTGTGATAAAGAAAAAAAAATTTGGCTCATGCAAAGATATGCCAAGTGCTGTTAGTTCAACCGAAATTTGATTGGAACGGCAATAAAAATGATATAGTACGAAGAAAAAGATTAAAGTGTCCACTTGAGCTTAGGACGCACTTGAGATTCCGTACAGTCGCACAGGCTGCTCCAATGATTTTTTAGTAAAATGATCATAATCTTTTGATCACTTGCCCACGCTGTATTAATTTATTTTGTAGTTAATTAATCAAACAATAACGTTAACACAAAATAAATTCCATTGAAAAATAATACAAAAAAATCTTCAATAATAACACAGGATCATTAAAAAAAATAAGTAAAAGTGTAGTTTTCAACGACAATACATTTTCTACGTATTTTAAAGTACTGAATTAAAATTCGGTGTCCAAATTGCTCTATCACGTAACAATTTTTTACACTTGTTAATATGGGGACTATTTTAATCACTGAAATAAAAGCATTGCCACTTATGGACACGTTTTTCGTTGATGAAAAAAAATTGTGACGTGATAGAGCCATTTGGACACCAGAATTGAAGTCAGCACCTTAAAACACATTGGAAATGCATTGTTGCTGAAAGATACCCTTCCACTTATTTTTTTTTATGGTTCTATGTAATTGAAAGATTACTCGAAATAGGTATCGTCTTCCTTACAAAAAAGACTTAGATTTTCAATTATTATATTTTGTCGTTGAATTCTTCTGTGAAAATAATTTTAGGTAGATAATTGTATATTTATTTGTATGTTAATATTTTTATGTACAAATAAATATTTATTTTGTAATTGTGTTTACACATTTATTAAATCATTAAGTTTTTTATCAATGCATTCATTTATTTATTCATCACAGAACCCAAGACTATTATATTATTTTTACAATTAACAAAATAGTAACTTTTAGTAAAAGCTATGCAGACACAAAGCATACAAGTATTAATACTTTGATTGAATTCAATAAAAATATCTATTGGAACTGTCATAGTAAGAAAAAAAAAAAAAAAAATTAAACAAACTAAGTATTTGCTACTACATTAAAGCCGAATCTACTTTATCATGTAACAAAAATAATGTTTTAATAATTTTTTAAATATTTTAACAAAACATATAAAAATATTTTATAGAAAATTAAATCATTTATTGAAATATTTTGAACCAACAAATTAATTTTTAGACTGTCAAAATTTTATATAAATATTTATAACAATAGTAAACAAATCGAGTTTGTATGTCCTCTTTTTACATACGGGGCAATTGATATCATATCTCTAAAATTGAGTATAAATCACAGATGAAAATCATCTACTTTCGTAAAGCATCAAATAGCCCCTAAACATTCCAACAAAAATCCTAAATCACATTGTAAATCCAAGATCGCTAAAATCCGTATCTTTTTCAGGCATGAGGCTCCAGTGCTCGAGTGGCAGCAGCATGAACGGCGTCGGCAGCGCGGTCAGCAGCTCGGGTGGCGGGATCGTCGACAGAAAGCCGTACATCGGGCACACGGCGGGCACGCTGGGGTCCCTGGGCTCGCTGAGCCTGGGAAGCATCAGCAGCCTCGGGCCCACTAACGGCGTCGCGGGCGGTAGCGTGCACTCGACCACGGCACCGTCCATGTATTACGATCAGATCAAGTACTCCATTTAGTGGCGCTGAGGCGCCGTCGGCTGTTGTATTACGTGCATGTGAAAAGCGACGCAGAGACGCCAAGGAGCGTGTTGTGGTACCGATTGGAAATTTCGTCCTCTAGTGCCGTTGATGGATATGCCTTACCGATGTGCGTTGTATTTCCGTGAGAAAGATATGTCGTCGTCGTCGTCGCGATCACTCGTCGATCGGATATCTGTACCGATCGTTTTCGATGATTCACGATGTTCTGCGTGATTTATCGCATTGGTTCTTGTTGTAATGATTTTTTTTTTTTTTTTGCGATGCTCAAAGAGTTTTTACGATATTATGGATCATTGTTTTACGGATAGGAAAAAAAATCGATGTACCCCGAGTAATCGACTGATACGATGATTGTAGGGTTTAAAAGTAAAATTCTGCGTCACGTCAAATAAACAAATTTTTTTTCAAAGTTTTTTGTTTCGTCGTAAGTACTTTTTATGTAATTTTGTAGAGTTGTTATTCATAAAACATTAAATTTTTGACATTAAAATAACTTCAACTAAATAACGTGCAATTTTAATGTTTTAAAGAATTTATCGTATTCCAAAAAATAAACGCCTTGTAAGGGATGCTTACCAAAGACTAGTGACTTGAAATAAAAAGTATAAAAAGTTTCTTTTTGACCACTTATTTAAAAGCGTGAGATAAAATGTAAAAAATTTCACACCATTTAGAATAAGTGCGTTCTCTTGAATAGTTATACATAATCAAAGAGTTGCGTGAAGCTTGTCAGGAGAGAGTGCCATTGTTTGAGTCATTTTAATTAGTTTTAAAAAAATAGTAGTAATAAAAATAATTGTAATAAATTTTTTTTCACTTTAACACTGATGTTATTTATTTATTTTTTTTTTTTTTTTTTAGTGTTAGTGATTTCAGTCTCTATTAAACAGTAATTTCATAAAGAAATAAGACATGTGAGAATAATTTACTATCCAATCTCCAAATATTTCCCTAATATGTTTATGGTATTTGATAATTTTTTCAAACTGTTTGTCTCGTTATCAAACTTTAAAAACCGTTCACATCGATTTTCCAAGGGGAAGAATGAAGACGAAGAAACATGCTGTCAGCAGATTTTGGAAGTGCGCTCTCCTTTTTCTCGAGCCAAGTCGTAAAAGAACACATGATTCTTTACTATCTCGGCCTTTCAAGGTTTTATAGGCCTTTTTTCGTACCAATCATAAATTCTAACTCATGCATTTGAAAATATGAATTTTTTTTCTTTGGTTCAACCGTTTTTTAAAACGGCCATAAAAACATTCAATTCGACTATTTTTTGTTGACTAGTGTTTACTAGTTTGTAAGATTAATTACAAAATTATTCAACTCCGAGAAAAGGATAATGAAAGTAAGACTAAAAACGTAATAATTAGCTGTAGTATTTGTTTACAAGGATAAATCAGGCAAAAATATTATTCGATCGAAATTCTCAGGAAGCAGCTTCCAGGCCTCTCGAATAGCTCGATTATTTTCGTGGCCTAGAAATACCGATACACACCACGATGTGCAAGCTGAGCCACTCAACGACTTCGATGACGGAAGAACTTCGCTTCATTGGACCGACGGACATTGTCGACCTGAATTACTAACAACACTTGACAAACTCTGTTTTTTTTTTTTTTTTTTTTTTTTTTTACTGATTAACGATAGAGATTCAGTGATTATTAAGATGAGCCGCATATATAAAAAAACTAAACAAAAATGGAATTTTTTGAAGAGTTTTTTCTAATTAAAAAATTATTACGATCAACAGTAAAGCCGACCGTAATTTTAACGCATTAACATTCATATACTTGTTAAAATAATACTTTAATAATTTTTCAACCAATTCTAGCACTCTAGTGCTACCAGTTTTAGCTTAGTCTACCATCTAAACATATCTACTAAGGCCACGGTAGAACAGTGATTTTGGCTGCGGTTCTTGTAGATCAGGGGCTCTGTTAGCACATGCTTACGAGACACAGCCTTTTACTCACTTGACTCGCACCTTTGGGAAGCTAATTTCTAATGCGCGTGTACAATGTAAACTGAGAGAAAAAAATAATAAAAATTATAGAGAAATTCCAGCAAAAATTACCATTCTGCACAGTAAATTGGATGAAAGTTGGTAAAAAAGGAAAAAAAATATTATTTTTAATAGTAAAAGTTATTGTTTCAACAGTTAAAATTATGGTTCGAAAAGTGAAAATTATGGTTAAAACAGTAAAAATTACTGTGCTGGAACAATTACCTTTAAAAGGATCGGTAAATAAATTTTACTTTCCATCATAGTAATTATAACTGTTCTCACTCTAATTTTTACTTTTTGAAGCATAATTTTTACTGTTGAAGCAATAATCTTCATTGATAACAACGATAATTTTTTTCTTTTTTGCCAGCTTGTATCCGATTTACTGTGCGGAATGGTAACTTTTACTGGAATTTCTCTATAATTTTTATTATTTTTTTCTTTTAGTGTACAACCGTGATCCGATGGTTCAAAGCCGTAAGATGATGCCCCATTGCTATGCAATAAGCACATTTCATCAGAATGACTAAAATATATTAAAAAACGTCTAATAATTTGGAGGAGTTTTTTTGAAAACTTGCATAGATCAAATCTTCGTTATGTGTGTTACTATTGTCACGTACAATAGCATATGGCTACGCGTTCGTCTGCCTCTCCTAATTAACGTTTATTCGGTCAACAAATGATACAACTATATATAAATACTGCAGTACAAGTTACGCAAAAAATTTCTTTGTAACCTTATACAGGTCATCAGAACTTTATTTTCGTCAAACTACTAGATTGCACCCAACATCTAGCAATTCTCGACTAATCTATTGAAAAGTAGTAACATAGTTCATCTACTTTCACCAACAGTTTAACAAGCCTTCAAAATCTTACTACATGTAAGACACATGGCAGCTACTAAAAATTAGTGATGGATAATAAGAGCAACTAACGGTGCACTGTAAGAAAAAAAGAGAGAGAGAGAGAGAAAAAAAAAGATCCACAGAGCAGAACACAACTTGACTCGCGTTGAAGGAAGGGGGTTAGCACTAAAATAATAAACCATACATCCCTAGGCCGCATGTATGCTGCTTGTAGCAGTGCCGAAAGCCGCGGCTCTGCAACTCTTTACGTAGTAGCACTGGCGACGCAGGAAATTTCGAAATTCGAAGCTCGATTTGTTTGTTTGCTTCTGCATGTGCTCTCCTTTTTTTTAAACAGACACCCGATGGCTTGTATATAGGTGGTCCTGGAAATTCTTTGAAATTTTCGTACGAGGCATAAAGCTATTTTCTCCGCTAGAACTTCCTTCCTTCTTTTTTTCCCCTTTCGTGCTACGTAGTCTTTGTATTTATTTTAATTATTCTGTATATGTTTGCACTTTGCTTGTGAACGTTTAAGCAAGTAACTAGATAATTTTTTAGTTAAATGTTTCATCACATTTATAAATAAAATTTTGGGGGCAATAACATACATATTATTTTAAAAGATACTACTTACAATCGGACTGTGTAGGTACGATGATCAAAACATTTAATGGTAATTTTACAATTTTTAATAAATAATTATTACGGCTTATCTATACGTCGTGCAAGAACTTGTGCATTAATACCGTAGTAAGCAAATAGCATTACTATTTTTATCTAAAAAATTGTTATTTATTCCTTTTATTGTAATAATGCAGTACTTACTTAAAATGTGACTATAAAAATTTTCTACTAATTTAAAAAATAAAATAAAATTTTTTTCAAGTATTTGACAAAAAAATTCCAAATGTACAATAAAATTCCAAGCAATCCAAAATAGTTGAAATAAATTCTAGATATGAATAGTAAATTTCTCCGGATATTTAATTACAAGTAACTATGTATAAACAATTTTTAACAGAAATTTCATTTTTAGAGACAATGTTTATTTTGAAGGATTTAAAAGTTTACAAAATCATAATGACTGTTTGTATTTGTGTATAACGTCATATAGTTCCAAATGATGAGGATATTTTAACTGACGTTAAAAAAAAAACACACACACACAAATTATGACCACATTACAAATATACAGAGTTTTAGTGTTGTAAACATTTATAGCGTGCGATATTAAATACTCAAATTTTACGCAAACGTTTATTTCTTCAGATACGAAATTTATTTTCGTAATTCATCGGACCACGAAGCTGTTTGACAATAAGAAATCTGACTGGTGAGATATAGCGGCTTAAACAAAGCGATTCGAACATTCCCGAACAAATAAACATGCAAGAGTATGGACGGAGGACTCGTGATGAATCTCTTAACCTGTTATTGTTAACGTACTACGTTTGATTTTCATTTTGGGCTAAGTGGATAATCTGAATTGACAGAGTTAAAAACAAACAATTACGGAAAATGATGTTGATAATTCTGATCACTAAATGTTACTCGCAATAAAAAAATTTTTGCATTTCTAATTTAGTAAAAGGTTTTTTTATATTGATTTGTTAGTATATATCAGTGCCCTCCGGTGAATTTGGAAATTCAAAGTGATCAGTGATCCGTTGGGGGCGAAATGTAAGAAAATAAATAAATACAAGTAAAGTGTATTTAAATTTTTTTTATATTAAAAACTTTTTTTTTAATCATCGATAATCCTACAAAAAATCAAAACAAATTTTATTTTATCATCAAAAGTTAGTACTGAAAAATAAACACTTAAATTATTTTATCACCAAATTTTTTAATAATGAAAAATCTAAATTAATTGAATAAATAAATTTATTTATTACGAGCAACGAGCTGAAAAATACACCCAAATCTATGATGTATGAATTTATATACAGTTTTTGTCAGCTGAACGGTTCAATCAAAGGAGTGTGATAAACAAATGACATTTCGATCAAACCACTCTTTTCGCTCGTTTCCTCCACGATGATTATAAACAGAATGTCTCATAGCAGTCTACGTTTACGATACGCAAAGCATGTACGTATTGAGCAGACGTTTCATTATACTATTGTATATTACTCCCTCAGCGGGCGTGGTAAACCCTTTTTAGTCAAACATTTACAAAACACTCGTCCACGTATATACATACGTTAATATAGTGGCTCTTGATAAGTTTTCACGATGACGTAAGTACAGGGTGGAGAGTGAGATTTAGAAATCTCGCGCCATCTGTGTGAAAATCATTTAGTTATTGGGTTTTAGGGTTCGAGGGTAAATAATAGTAACATATTAATAAATATATTGATCATTCATCAATAAAATATTGCTACTATGTAATAATTTTTGTAGAGCTTATCTGTTTTATGAGCATTACTAAATAAACAGGCTTTAGAAAATTTTTTTTCAACACTAAACATTGTAGGCATTTCCGTAAAAAAAATTTTTTTTTTAATAAATAATTAAAAGTATTAATTACCATGAGTGTAAGAAATACGTGAAAGGGTGAGGCATTTTTCAATGGTTATTCATTATTTATTTTAAAATAAATATCTATTTATTTCACATGTTTTATTGAAACCGCTGTATAAGCTTGAGATTTAAGATACTGTGAGTAAAAAATTTTTGAAGATTGTATTTCGGCGCCGTTCGTCCACGTGCCACCTACAGCGATGACTAGCATTCCATACATATATGTGGGTAAGGATCTCAAGTGGCTCTTTAAGGAACCACCCCTAACGCTACTGAAGTATCGTCAGGACTGTTTTCTCGTCGCCTCCTTGTTTTGACATATAATTGCAGTCCTTTTAGTAGATGGGAGGTACCAATACTACACAAAATCACTACAGCAATAGATTATACTAAATAAAAGCCACACAAACAGCTGATCTAATGTTGTATTAATTTTTTATCAGCTGTATGTAAATAAAGTATAATGTAATTTTTTTTTCTTTGTATTGAATAATTATTAAAATTTTGAATAACCTTAGTGATTGATTACAAATTATTAGACCTAAAATTTTTTGAAAACAAGTAACTTATATTTCATAACACTAAACGTACTTTAAAATCTTATGCACATCTTGTTTACGGCTACACTTGATAAACAATTTTTCTCAAAGTGAAAAATCTAAAGAAGAATGATTTGGTATTAACGGCCTATAGTAAAAAAAACACCATCAGTGAATAGTTTCGAATAAGACACACGTACAATTATAGTTGAACTTTAAAAAAATTCGTTTTAGTATAAGTTGTGAGGAAAATTCGTGGTCTTTAAAACAAAACTTGTATAAAAATATCCTGAAAAATTCTAATTTCTCCCAAGCAAGTATATTTTTAATTTTAATAATTATTTTATTAATTGAATAATAACTAATTCTATAAAGACAGTTTTGATTCAATTAATTTTCAATAGTTTACTAGAAAAAAAATTATTTTTTTTTTTTTTTTTATTTCTTCGCGCACTACATGGTAAGTTCATTCTATTGCCTACTGATGGAGTAATATTACTGAGTTTCTTACCGTCTGTTGGCACTACATATTCCCGCAAGACAGACAATTGATATAATAGATGGCTGTGCGTAACAGTTTTCTCAATGAATATTTTTATATTTTACAATTTTTATGTAACAAAGAAATTATTGTTAACAATAGTTTATGAAATGAAAATCAGTATTTTCCTTTAAATGTTGAACCACTTTCATCATAATTTATTACAAAAATAAAGCATCACAAAATTTGTTTAAAAAATCGACATAAATTTTTGAATTTTGTCAAGTACATTTAAAAATTATCTTCACTTTAAGTAAGAATAAACCATTAGTTTGGTAATTACAGCTTATAAGATATTTATTAAAGCTATAAATAGCTTTATTAAATCCGATAAATACCTATTATATTATATATTTAAAGAAAAATATGAATATATATTTTGTATGCTAAACGGTACGAAAAATGATAACATATTTCAACAAAAAACAATAAACATATGTTATCCATGTCAGATAAAATTATAGAAATCTAAGTTATCATACGTAGATTTAATAATGTAACACCCATGACAGTCATCTACTTTTTTTTTTAATAAATCTAATTTCTCAGCTAAATAGTTAAGTACTTAAATAAATTACTGAGAAACCAATTTTAAAATATACTAATTATATAAATAAACTTTTTTTATTAGACTTCAACAATTTGCATCAACCTAGATGATGTTAATATATTAAATTTATTTAAAAAATCCTTGTTAATTAATAGTATTTTCAACTAACAAGGAATCAACTCCGAAATGTGCCTTTTAAATCTCCATTTTAAACTAAAAAAAAAAAGGTAGAGTTGACGTAGCCAACCTTACGTGCTTTATCCCAGACTAAATAAAAACATTGTTGGACCCCTTCGTGTATTTTCTGAATCAATATTGAAGTCCTTGCGTAGCCTTGAAGTAACAGGTAGTTCCGTCGACTGATCTAGTTTTTCACAATAATTGAAATTTCTAGTTATTTATTTATTTTTTTATTTTTTAGTATTTTTTTTTTATATGCTTTTACACTATTTTCTCGCATGATTATTACTTTTTGATAATAGTATTAAATATTATTTATCCATAGTATATTTTTTTTATAATTATGATATTCAGTAAAAAATAACGATCTGGTATGAAAAGTTTAAATATATTTTTATTAGGTTTTACTAATAAACTTATTTTTATTTTATTTGAAATTTTTTTTTTTTTTATAATTTTAGCGTGTTTTTTTTTTACAAATAAAAATTTACCAAAATTGAGACGTAGGTTTCGTCAATGCTTTTATATCCTCTTGTTTTGCAAGAAAGCGATAATCCAACTTGACTACTGGTTTGCCAGTCATTCATGAGAATGCAATTGGAAATAGAATCACACAGCAATAAAATTTAACTTTACGACTCGACTACGACGGCTTAGCCCTGCAGGTCTGAAGAAACAGATCTGTTGCATCGAAAATACTCCCGGTTCTGTTGCAGTCATCCAAAGTCTTAATACTATTTGAACTGATAATAAAAAATAATTGAACGTAAGATATTCTAACTGATTAAAAACGAAGAATAAAGTAAGAAAATACCATCATCAGTTTTAATATTATTTAGAGAAAACAAAAAAAAAAAAATGATATCAAAACCAAAAAACATGAGGATTGCAAGAGAAAAAAATGTAATAATGATTTGAAGAGAAGAAAAAAGCTGTTTAATTATCGAGTGCAAAGGGTTATGACGCAAGGGGATAGGAGAAAAAAACGAATACAAAAAAAATTCAATTAAATTATTATAGGTGGGTTAGGGAACTAGATTTTTGTATCCCCAGATACATTGTATGTAATGAAAAACAATATTAAAAATTGTATAACGCGTGAATAAATTTCGAGAAAAAAAATTAGAGTTTTTTTGTATGACAGGTTACCTACAATATTTTGGTAATTAAATGAAAACTCAGGAGAGATATATCTTCACAGAAAGGACAGAAATTTTTTTTTACAAATATAGTACTTTCGCCATGAATTTGGATGTAAATGGAGATAATGATTGGTTGTTAAAAATGAAGAAAAGAACGAATTACGTCGAAAATCAAGAGGTAGAAAGTTAGATAGTAAAATCGAAGTAAAATAAAACTATACGAAAAAGTGAATGCCGAAAAACTTCCAACATTTTGAGTTAAGTACAAGGGCAGCAATACCAGTATTATAGCGAAAACGAGATGCGACCACGTATAATCAGGAAAAAAATGCAGGTTAAATAAATCAGATACCTTTGTGTGTATTATGTAAAAAAAAAAGATAAATATTCATCATTTAATAAATAAATGCGAATTGTGACTAAAATAAAAAAATAAGATAGACCAGTAAATTAGGTATTACTCAAATAATCAAGCTATACTGAAAAGATTTAAAAATATATCTTTGTTAAATGCTGAAGAGTAAGTTGCAGCTAAGATTGAATAAGCCACAATGAGTGACGTGAGTTCATGCGATTGGGAATTCAACGGTATGTAAAGATATGATACAAAAGCGGATAAAAGAAATAATAATAAATAATAATTTGATACATTGATAATTATATGATAAGAAATGATGAAATAGTGCCTCTGCGCCACTGCTAAAAATAAATTGATGAAATAACTCTGCCAACTTCTTTTAGTAGTATAAACAGTAGAATATCGTTGCGATTTGCAAACTGATTGTCTTTATTAACAAATCGATTCTAAAAATTATTATACTAATTTAAGAAACATGAACCCTACCCCTAAAAATAACAAGTACAAATACTACTCCCGCGGGATCGACGTGCATCCGCCGGCACGATTCATTTCAAGAGTCTCAAAGGACAGAAAACCCTATCAGTTGTCTATAGCATCTCAAAAAATTGCAAGACGGACAATAAATTGTAAGACCAGTTACGAAAAAAAAGAAAAAAAAAAAAAATCATAAATAAACAGAGAAACTCCCCTGGCTCCCAAACAAAGAAGCACTTTCCACACATTTCCCAAGACGTTGGTGCACATGCTTGCGAGTCCCTTTTCCTTCTCCCTCGTGCATGTGTCTGTCTGTTGCCGACGCTATTTTTCGGCCGACCACAAAAAACACCCACTGAGAGAACGGCCCTCGGACATCTTCGTCTTCGAACTTCGCTTACATTTGTTTCGGCTTAAGGGATCCGACGGTCTGCCCGCATTATACCTGCGCCCCGCTCTTTTGGCTCGGCATCTGGAAATTTTTCGCTGGTGAAACAAAAGGAGCGAGAGCTAAGCAAACGTGCGCCAGCCGAGCTTTGAAGGATGTGTACACCCTTCGTACCTGATGGACTCCTTTAAGTCCCACGGATTATCAGCGGTCCGGTGATAAGAAGCCATCCGGTAATAATGACCAATGAGGCTTATGGGTTTTCCCGGCAACCCGACAAAGTTAAAGTCGCGGTGTTAGCGTTTTTCCGGGGCTCCCGTGCCTTCCCTTCGTCAACAATGTGAAATAATGGACCTTCATGTATATGTATATATACGTATGGGAAAGTCCTTAAGACAAAGCTTCGGGTGTTACAGCGCCGGTGTGGATTATTCGGCGGAGATGAAATCGCCGTGGCTTCGTAATGAGAGATAAAGCAAGATGTTTGTGCCCAGTTTTATGGACAATACCAATACTTTCAACCCAAACATCCGTCTCTTCGCAACGCAATGGAAAAAAAAATTGTTTGTTCATTGTGTAAATTGGAGTACCAGGCAATCCTCTACTGTTAGGGAATTGAATTGATAAAAAATGTTACCGAATGGAAAATGTTAGCCATTGCATGCATACAAAATCACATTAACGATGATTCCATTGATTAGGGATGGATAACAGAGACGGCAAACTTGTATTCTAGTGGTACTGCATGTTTATGTTGACGCCCGAGTCAAAGTCGAAGCAAAAGGACAACGATCTCTTAACCATACAACGATTGACTAAACAACTGTATCAATGGTGGGTGTAAATATTTCAAAACTTCTCTTTACGATGGCAATGGGTTCGCTTCGATGCTCCATCGACTGCCAGAGGAATCCATCGAAAAAAGCAACACTCGACAACTGAAAACCCGCACCATAAACTTCATCCTCGCGCGCGCGTGCACGGCTCTGCTCTTATGCATTCTAAAGAAAATTTATCCCCAGCTCCTCTGATAGATGGGTATTACACTTACGGTTATTTTCGGCGCTTTGTTGTCGCAAGCGACGGAAATAGTATCGCCGGGCCGGGCCCCGGGAAGTTTTGATGGCTTATTAGAGATAGTTTTCTGAAACAACAAGCCGCGACGGCCAACATTTAAAGGCGCCGAGGGTATACCCAGCGCGGAGTTAACGAAGGAGCCGCGGTGCGTACGCTCATTACCATAATCCCTGCCGATAGACTAGGGGAAGGTAGGGGGGGAGGAACTGCCGTACACAATGACGATGGATCCTGGCTGTTGCTGCGTAGCAAGCAAGGGTCGGGTTATAAATCTTGGGGGCCCAAGTATGCGAGGGGAGGGAGATGATGGGCTAATGGTGTTTTTTGACCGCGGCATGAAAGAGGCTTGGCCAACAGTGCTGCTTGCGGACCTCGAGGCTGCTGGACTTACGTGCAGGGGGTTGGCCACTTTAGGCGCAGGTACGAGGTGTCGCGATGGATATACGAGGGAACTCGGGGTCAGTTGCAGTGCGGTTTGGAGGACGCTTTGCTCGCACAACAAACAACTGGGTGGAACATTCCTGCAATGATACATTGGCTTGCTGTGGCGCTAGTTTTTATGATGATACTTTCGGCCCTTCCGTTATTGTTGTACTTGAAGAGGTTCATCTGGTTTGAAAAGTGGCAAAGCGATTTTAGCTACCAAAACTTACCAGTTAATACCCATAAAATTGGAATTGATTACCTACAAGTACAATTAATATCTGAACCGTTCCTTAGATAAAGTATCATCTTTTTTATCCAGAGTTTGATAAAAAAAAAAAAAAAAAAAAAAGATGACGACCTTTGACAGCTTACTCATGTTTAAATGAGGTTGTACCTAACGATCCAAAAATTCAAAAGATCGTTCTCATACTTTGATTAAATTAATACATAGTGCTTAGTTGTTGACATATACGTAAATAAATTCAAGTGTATTTTTCCAAGTCCATACATTTATGAATCAGGTACATTCTGGAACCAATAAGGAGCTTTTGATGGACGTGCCAATCAATTATCAACTATTAAATTGTGTCAACAATACAGAATCATATAATTTTAATACAAAAAATTAAAACACATGGATTTTGGGACAAATAAGACATCCTAGTCCAGATTAAATATGAATCTGTAACATGAATATTTGTATAGTAAACAAAACGTTCATTAAAATCACTGCTATGTATGCGTGTTACTAAACAAAAAAATTCAGATTTCAACTCTAAACGAGTTATTTTCGTTTGAGATTATACACACAGGCATGGATACGAGCTGCAGTAATCAAATCACAACTCAAGGACGAGAATTCCTGTTTAACTTCTTACGTACCTGATCAACATCCTGAAGTTCCACCCTTGGTTATCCACAAGTCCCCAGCAGTGGAAAAAAAAAAAAAAAAAAAATTAATACAATAACCACCTTCTCATCTCACTTTACGCGTAAACCTGCAAAACCAAAAATTACACGCAAACGATATGTTGGGCAAAACCACTATGTGGCAGGAACTCGGCTTTTGCCGGCGGATGAAGAAATTGCGCGTGTCCACACAGGACGACAGGCGAAGGCACGCACGCACCCCCCGCTCCCTATACGTATAATACACAAGATCAAAGCGGTCGCGACAACGGATATGCCTGCCCGAGTCTGCCGAAGTATCCACCCTCGGGCCGTCAAAGACCCGAGGACGGATAAACGCAAGCTGCCGTTTAACGCGAAGCCGTCGCTAATTTTAATTGCCGCCTGATTTACGTCTCTCTCTCTCTCTCTCTCTCGCTGAGCTCTCTATCTTCCCGACACCTACGTGTTCCTCCACTTTTCGCGGGGATGTCGCCGAAAGGGCGGCCTCTTTTTCGGGGCTCGAAGCGCTGATGGTTCGCATTTCCTTGTCGAAAGGGTGCTAAGGTTTATGGAGAATTAATTTTCAGAAGGTACCGTTTTCGAGGAAAGTGCGCACAAGTTTTTTTTAATAAAACGGCTCTAAATTTGTTGGGTACGAATATGTACCACGAAAGTTCAGCAAAAGTTTGTCCAAGTTCAGAAGAATTATTAGCATTGATTTTAAAAAGTTATCTACATTGGTCAACGTAAAAACATTTTAGAAACCTAGATGAAATAACATATTGTGCAGAAACTTTTCATGTCGATATACATGATGTGGGTATATTTTTTTGAATGATCTAATCCAGTATGCTTACATGATTAATACACATATTTACTTGTGTTTGATCTTTACATATCACCAGCATTATAGCTCCTCCTCGTTACAAGTCTATCAAGACTTTTATTTATGATTTTTTGCATGAATTAAAATTTAAAAAAAAAATATTTACTTACTTTTATTATCAATTGAACTAACTTTTCGTCAAATTTTGGTTGCACAGTATATGTAGTAATAAGGTTATATCTCTCGCTATAGTCCATGCAAAGTTTGCTATAGTTTGCTATGTCGTCCGTATCCTTCGTTCACCTGTGAAAACATAACCTTTAGTAGTTTTTACCAGTTTTTACCTTATTTATTAATTTCCACTCTCACCAATACCCTCGGGATGTTTCATAAAATTAAATAAAATCATCAAACATTTTTTTTTCATTAGTCAAATTTTTATCAAAAGTTTATTGTTTATAAGCGAAGTAAATGCAACAGAAGTGCTCAAAAGGACAGCAGCCGCCGATAAGCCTACATGTAAAAATTGGCTGAATATTAACATCACTTACTCCTATAGGAACCCTGTACATTAAAATATTTGCAAATAAATTTTCATCAAATTCTCATTGTTTATTCTGTAACCAATAAGGTAAATGTCCCAATTGTGACCATAAATTTCATCATACTTGCTTCTTTGATTTTTTTTCTTAACTGTAAACTTTAACAGTAAAAATTTTGGTATTAGCTGGTGCGCTATTAATTTACTATTATTATTCTAATTTTTAAATGTGGTTCTTAATTGTTAAAATACTTTATTTTATAAAAAAAAATATAAGACCAAAATGTACATGTTGTACCTATTGTTTCATATTATGTCCCTATTTATAAAACTTTTTAAAAAACGTAAATTTAGTATAATATTTTAAGAGAAATAAAGTTTTGTCACTTGCATAACACTATTTTATTTAATAAAAATAATTATTTCGTTTATTTGTTTACTAGAAGTATATAAATTCCTTGTTGAAGTTTGGTGCCATCATACGTACAGTTCAAAAGATAGGTTACGTACAACTCTGTCCCTATTTATGGAATTATCTTTAAAATTGGTAATTTATTGTATGTAAAATGAAATTTTTCTTGTGAATTCATAAAGATACATAAAATATACAACTACCACAAATTTTTTATCAAGTAAGTTGTATAACAAATACACGAATTGTCATATTCCATGAATAGGGACATATTCCACGAATAGAGACATTTACCTTGGAACCCTCTGAATTTATAAGTACAACTAGAGTGTTTCTATTAATTGATGTAGTTATTTTTTAAACTTATACAAAGTTTACTATACTACACAAATTTGAGAAAACTACGTTGACCATACTTGGGAGAAAAATTGATACAAAAAATCACCACGGGTTTGAAAAAAACCGTGATTTTTGACATCGAATGGAGGACAAAACCGATATTATGGTGAAAAATTATCACTTTAAAGAAGATTAAGCGTCCAGCTGGTAAGTTTTGACTGCTAAGTTGTCGCAGTGATTTTGAAAACAGCGCGATCCGTTTCGATTGTCCAAGCGCCGGCAAGAGTTTTCTAAAGAAACACGCGAAATGTTGTTCGAGAAAATAAACTAATATTTCTCGTGTCGCGCTAGAGTGTCTGATTAATGAGAGAGGGCGCCCGGCTCTGGATTTTTCTACGAGACCGTGTACCACTCTCCCCACCTCACTAGTCTTTTTCATCTGGCTCGGGTATCAATATATCGCCGAAAAAAAAAGCAGCACTGCCAACGAACGAAACTCTGTACGAAGGAAAAACAGATTACCGTCCCACTTTTTTCATCCGTCCACGCGTATTTTCTCGATTTTCCGTACGATTTCCCAGCGTGGAAGGAGCGCTATTTGCTCGGCCACCGCAATATTCGGTTCTCCTCCGTCGCCCCTCGAGGCTGTTTTCATACAAAACAGAGGCACCGATCCGTGGGCGATATTTTCTTCGGCTTGTCCGGCCGCGTCTTTTCCACGTTTTCATCCGAGCCGTCGGAAATTTTTCCCCCTCGTCGTCGTCATTGGGAACTACTGGTCTTCGATAGAAATAAGTCCTTTGGAATGATGAAATTGTTCCGTGGTACTAATGACTTTTGATACGTTATTTTTATAATCGACTTTGTACTTTATTTGTTACATTCTCAATTATGTATGGATGAAATAAATACAGTAATTTTTACCAAGAAACTACGGTAAAATTAAGATAATACGACTAATATTGTAATTTTGACCATTTTTACGATAATCTGTACCGTATGTTTATAGCAAACATTAATTCCTGTACCAGCATATTGTTCCACTATGAAGTTGTTTCAAGGCAATAATTACTGCAGTTCTTTTCTACATACGTATTTCCATTCGTCACGAAATTCCCAACTTATTTGATACGTAGCAATTCAGATTTAATTTTGAATTCAGGAGTAGGATCATTTTGAAATACCCACCACCGCTTTCAGTGTTGAAAATTGCATGATGTCGTTCGGGTTAAAAATAATAAAAATAGGGTACCTTCTGTTGCGTAAAATTTTTAATTTATCGTTCACTCGAAATGACTAAAAAAAAATCAGCCAAATCTCCTGCTTCCTCGGAATAAAGCCATCACTTCCCAGAACGGGCCCCCGTATTCTTCTAACTCTCGCGCCATACATCAGCCTCGCAACGAAGGTCGCACGAGCATAAGTTCAAAGCGATCCTCGGATCAGATCATCAAAGCCCCTCACGGACAATTAGCTCGCGAGCAGCTCACTTTTTGTCCAACTGTGTCATCCCCATTTTTTGTTTCTTCACACGTATAATATATGTATGCACACCGTAGAAAAATTGGGCCAACACACATGTATCCATATATACACACGTATGGTAAAAGTACCGCAGAGGCGTTATACATATAACATATATAAAAAAGAGTCGGGCCAGACAGCGTGGCACCGGGAAGTGTCACCTCGCACCCCTCGACCCCCTCCCGTTTCTCTCTCTCTCTCGTAGGGTAACGAGGAAGTGGGCCCGCTGAGCGCTTGAAAAAACAGCCGCTAAACGTCGGACATGCGACGCGCACACTGCACATATACCCTACTATATAGCACCTACTGAATAGTGCACAGTAGTAGGTATATTATATGCACAGCAGCGAGTTCCCGTTGCGCGTTTTCGTGGCGACTGAAAAACAACTTTGCCCTTTTTTTCTCCCGTAATTTGTTGAGTCTTGTAATCTCACACGTTTTCATTCGTACTCCAATGTACGATTTTTTTTTTTTTTTTTTTTCAATTATCTGTCTTGCGCTTTAATAATAATGAGACGTCGGCCTTATTGTAATGTAAAATAAATGACCCGTACGAATATATTGATGAACCGTAGATCTAAGAATTTTGAAAAATTTGAAAAAAGAGTAGAAGATGTGAATGCCTTTAGAGAGATCAACATGTTTAGTGTAACGCAATCATTATAGATAAAAATAAGTGTAACTTAAAAATTTTTTGAAATAAATAAATAATTAAAGGATGAAAAAATAAACCAATGAATGAAATTAATAATCATTAAAATGATTAGAAAAAAAAAAAAGATTAGTACGTACTTCTTAATAAACTAGCTTAAGTACAAATAAGTAACAATTAATTTAGCTGATTAAAGATATCACCGAGATGATATCTTCGAGAGGCAATGAACAATCACCAAATCTTAAGTAATGAACTTGAATATATACAAAATACACGCACCAAATTTCTTTGTTTGTCTTACACGTAAAAAATTAATCATAAATTGTCTACCAATACGAGATTGCGTGTTTGAGGAAGTAAAAAAAAAAGTAACATAAATTGAAAAAAGTAAATACTTTTGGTGTCCCGTGTATGTCATGCAGTCGTAAAGAGGATGTTTTTCCATTTGCCGCAACGTATGTCTAATAATCGATACATCATGTCACCATCACTGGGTCAGTTCTTTCAAAACTATAATTAGCCCCGAGCCCTTGTGAAAACATAGTCATATACGCTCTCGAAGGGCCGTGTAAGTCGTCAGGGCCATTACCACCAACGTCAACACCGATCGGCCGTCAAATCGAGGCTATACGCACCTACATTTACATCCACATTACTCTCCGTCGGGAACCGCCCCGACGAGTATTCACACCCATACACCACGTACTTCCCAAATCAGTAAACACACACGTAAAAGCTCCCTCGAATCATCATCCAAACGCGCATCCGAAAAATAACAGGAATTTCCAACTTTGGCTCACCATTGCCCGTGCATCCATCTCTCTCTCTCGATTGAAAAAAGGAAGAGACGAGCACCGCCCATCGGGTGCTACTGCAACGGACGCACGCACGGAAACAATAATTTTCTCTCCCGTGTGCAACGCCCGTGATACGGTAGCGCGTGAAAAATCCCGACTCTCAGCGATGTTTACCCAGCCCCCGAAAATTTCCATCGCCCGTACAGTGTAACACACGCATCGGGAGGAGAAGCGCGCGCCCACAACTCAGCGCGAGCGCATACATTAAGTGTTCCGAGAGAGAGAGAGAGAGGGCCCACGCGTGCCCCTGCCTCGAGGCCTAGACAGCGTGGCACCCGATGAAATTTTTCCTGCCCTCTCTACGGGTCATCTATCGTAGCATGTCGCTTCGACACCTCTCGCTTGCGTTGTAAAGGCTGGGCGGGCACCAAAGTCATTTTTCTTTCTTTTTTTTTTTTTTTTACACGCAGTTGGCGACTGGCACTCACTGCATGAGAGTTAACACGTGCTGCTGTGTGTGTCAGTATGTTGTTTTTTTATTTTATTTTTCGTTTCACGTATACCACGGGCAAACCGCAATGATGTCCTGATTCGCATTTCTATGGTTGCAATCCGAGTTTCAAATCGACGTGTTTGATGAATTAACATTTGTATTAATAAAATAAATCTTCGATGTGACAAAAAGATACAAACGTGTGTTCACATATGATTGCTTGGATTGAACGATGATGGACGGCGGCGTGTTTATACGTATGATTTTGGAGGACAGTTTAACTAAAGCATCATCTGATTTCTGGAGGCTGTCCGTTCAGCCATCGTGTCAATAAATTAATCAATCAGGATTGTAGAAACGACAACAACATCGCACCGGCGTGCAAATTAATCACTCGTCAAATACATCAATACCTATAACAATGTGTTATGGCGCTGTGTTGAACTGAGTCTATCTTGGAAATCTCACCATCACATTACCACCACGATGGTTGTACGGTTCAATAAATTAATGAATTGCTAAAGTTGCTTTTTCTAAAATGATAATGTAAATGATTTTTTTTTTTTTTTTTTTTTTTTTTTTTTTAAATACATGAATATGAAAATAAACTCAACTGAAGCTTATTTTTACATCATTATTGATACAACCAGTTTTATTTTAAGTGTTTTAGCAAAAAATTATCGATTCAAGTAAAATTAATGCTCTAAAATACAGTTTCGACAGCTAATTTGTTTACTACCAACGTTACACTCGATAAAAAATTTTTAAAAAAGAAGTAATATAAAATTTTCGTCATTGAGAGATGCTAGGATCTTTTACTGTGAACTTACATGCTGATCAATAAATTTCTAAATAACACCGACACATTTGCCTTCAAAAAACTTAATAAAGAGCCCTTGATAAAACCATTAGATAAATTAAAAAAGTATTAATTACAATTAAAAGATACATGTATGTGCAACCAATCAAATTATACATATACCAGGTGCACGATCGACCGCTACTATCTCGTAACAAATATTCGTTTGACATTCTCATTTCTCCCGAGCTTTGAGCCACTCACGCATCAGTCGTTCCTTCCATCTAACAGCCTAATTAACGGCCTGACGATACTTAAACACGTTCAGTTGCCTATACAGCCCAGCACTTCCTTTTCTATCGAAAGACGAGGAGGAGCTCGAGGTCTCCGATAACAGTTTGAAGCATCGTCCTCCGATAGGTAAGTACACCCTGTCAGCGGATCGAAGAAGGAGGAAGTTGGACGTGCGTTGCGCCCAGGGATGTTCACCAGTCACGTTCCAGAACCACGAGAGAATCTTTGTTTTCACTGAAAAATCGAAAGGAGGGTGGCTAAGGGAGGAAACGAGGATTTACGTGAGCTGTCGCCTCGCTTTTAAATCGGCTTTCCTTTTTTTTTTTTAACTGGGAATTTATCTTGAATTAGTACGCCATTGCCTCGTTGCGGTTAAATTGTTCTGTTTTCACAAGTGTTTGGATGGAAATTCACAGGCATGTATGTTGGTCGAAAAATATTTTTTATTTTGTTTGTTCAATTGGCCGATGGTGTCGCAGCTTGTTTCACGCGTGAAGAAGCGAATGATTGAAACGGAAATAATTGCAAAATAGTATTTTAGGACTGTATTGAGCCCAGACTTAATTTAACGTAACACAAAATGCGCATTTATACAGATGCTTTATTGAAAAAAAAAAAAAGTTGTATCTTAATTAAGGTCAAAAAAATAAAGTTATAATTAATAATAGGGATGGATTGTCTTGACTTTCAAGAGGAACACGTGGCATCTTTATTTTTTAGTAAAGGCTGTAGTATCTTTATTTTTGGTTGAAGAAAGCAGTATGTCTAATTTTGATTTGAGAAGGTAGTATCTCTGTTTTTGTTCAAAGAAATCAGTATATTTAATTTTGATTTAAAAAATGAAGTAGCTTAATTTTTAGTAAAAAGTACCTCTATTATCGGTTGAAGAAAGCAATATCTTTTTTTTTTTTTAAATTCAATTAAAAAAAAGTAATTTTATGACTTTAAGTAGTGTCTTAATACTCTACTTCAAACAGAGCACTATTAATTTTTACATCGACATTGTCCTTCCGATTAAAAACAGGCACGCAATAAAAACATACGACAGCCAACAAAAAAAAAGAAAGAATCACCACTTCTTCCTTACTTCATGCGGACGCATAAGTATTGTTTTTCACTTACGCAGTAGCCGTTTCACTGCTGCCTGCCTGTCCGACGAAATGACGTGTATGGGCGTTGACATGTAATTGGTCGCGATCAAAACCGGCCCTCTACTCCAATGCGTTGGATGTATACGTGAAGAATCTGTACATAAAAATAATAATATGGCCGAAGGTCTTTTCGTCGATCGAAAGGAGGAATAAAGTAGGGGGTCGAGCGAGGAGTAGGGGAGTGTCCAGCGACTTTCATTCGTCGCTCGCTTAATAATAGGTTGAAGGCGTGCTCAGCGTACGAGTGGACCTACATGTATATATATTGAGTATGTGTATAAAAGTCACACCTAGGTCCTTTTTTTCCCCATTTTTCGTACAGCTCGATGATATGAATTTGAATGACAAATTAATTTTACTGCTACGTATTTCATGGATGTTTATTATACCGAATCAAGTACTCGTAATTATACAATGCAACTTCTAAGATAAAATATTTTTATATTTCTTATACATTATCTGCATGTTACTATTACATCTGGTTTATGATGGTAATATAAAAGGTCTGATTTTTGCGAGTGTATGTGCATGTTTTTTTTTTTTTTTTTTTTTTTTTAATGTACAAGCTGCCAAGTGTTAAAATTATGTTTATTTTCGTACATTATTTATTGAGAACTATTTTTTCTAAGAACATTCAAATCTTAATAGAGTGTAATAATCCAAATCCATTTCTTTTATGAATTACAAAAAGAAAAAAATCTGGATGAAAATCATAGGGTCAGACATTCATTTTCTCCAGAAATTTGCTACTCAAATACCGTATTTTCAAACAGCTAAATGACCATCAGCAACAAAAACATTTCGAACAATGCGCACATTGTAGGGCAATAATTCGATGACAAAGGAGATCACGACTTGTTATTCTATCCACACATCAAACGGTTCCTGTCAATTTTGTACATCCCACAAATTAAGCCATTTCCGTTCCATCATCACTTCATTAAAAATATGAACAAAAACACCTCGGCCGAAAATCCGCAAGGCAAAGTTAATTTTCCATTGTCGGCTGACTCCCCAGCCCACAGCGGACCTTTGCCCGCAAATAATATAAGAAAAGATGAAAAAAAAAGGTTGACCAGCGTCGGCTCAGCGTTTGACACGACTGGGTGGCCTATTTGTCCACCCTTGCCTTTGGATTCTCCTGTAGCGTTGCCTGTGTTTATTCTGGTCCACTTTTTTTGTTTTTTTTTTCCCTTCCCCATCCCCCTAACTCCAGCCCCGGCTACTAATTGTCTCGAATCTGCACATTTTCCCACATTGCTTAAGAGCATCCGTATTGTTTGATTCGCAAAGAAAGTGTGAAGATTATTTTTTGGGAATCCGTGAATTCTTTTGTGCAATAGAAATCGGGGATCGAGTCATTCCGCGGCCCGCAAAACGACCGATGAAAGGAGCAACATTCCTCCGTAAGACAAAGCAGCACGTCAAACCCATCCCTCGTATGATTCAATTGAGCCGACACAGTGGCAAGAAGCATCGAAATCAGCGAAAAATCTGACCACCAGCAGGACGAGGAGTGAGCGGTCACCCCGTGCCGTCCGGATGCCTCGACGCAACGTCAAAGGAAAACGGCCTAATAGTCCGGCGCTGAAAAGCACCGGCCCGTGTGTTTTTACACAACACTACCTCGACGGATAATCCTTTAAACGGCACGCGCGACGGGCGGTCCCCCTATTTCTTCCCTCTTCCTCCCGCGCATTCACATCTTCCCGAAAGGAGGCACGCGATGCAAAGCTCGGACGCGCACTTTAATCCTCGGAGCGCGTGTGTGCGTCGACGAGGGCACGCTCGTCGCTGCACGGGAGTATTGTGGACTGGACGAGAACTGCGGTGTCTTCCGAAGGGAGAAAAAATTGTCGTCACTCGAGGGGATTATTCGGCCGGGCCGGGAGTTAGTGATGGGGGTTACTGGTCGTGCCTACGCCAATTACTCTTTTGCGACTTGGACTTGCTCCGGTGAGTTTATGATTTTACGAGTGGGGAAACCGAGTGATCTTTTCGACCGCCGAAAGGTATTTTGGAAATGTTAGCCGTGCGGACATGGACACGTCTATCGGCGCTCCCTTTGTACGTGGTTATTATTTTTGGGGTGTGGTGTAATAAAAAAGATTACGAACTGCAAATGATGTTCTCTCTGGATTTGCATTCCACTGAGGATGTTGGGCTGTTGTTGGTTTGCTCTGGTCTGACGTTTGCGCGGATATTATGCTTTCTCTTTGGAAAGGAAAAACATTTTTCAGTGTATTATCATCGAAATGTTTTTAGCCATGAGTACGTGCATTTTGCGGGATATCAATGTTTCAAGACGATGCTGGTTCCTTAATACCACTCGAAATGGTAATAATGTGTGCCATATTTTATAATAAATATTCCCGAAAGATTTTGGTGCACTGAAGTCTCTCGATCATGTTGCATCTTCTATGATAATTTAATCAAAAAAGAGCGAAACACATGGAAATTCCTTGTTATCCTCTATAAAATACTCTTTAAATCTTGCAGATATTTTTTTCATTAGGTTTTGATAAGCTAAAGTTAGTGTAGCATCCATACTCATAGGTTCAGCCAAAGAAATAGAACGAACAGAAGTTTGCAATTTGTAGCAAATATATCAGATTCGGTAATATTACAATGTGAGTACGTATCAAAAATTACTTTTGTTAAAAATCTATCTGGAACTGTTAAGTCATTTTTTCAGGTATAATAAGTTCATTACAGTAATATCATCATGATACCATTTATTTTCATTGTAATGCAGCGAAAAACCGTATTTTTATGCTTTAAGGTTACAAAAAATCTCAAAATCTAACGTTATAAGCATAATTCAAAGCCAGATTCAGATTGAGCAAAAAAAAAAAAAAAAAAAAAACATTCTTTTGACTCACTTAATTTCACAAGCAGAGTAAAAAATATTTTATTTGCAGATATCGTGTCAATAGCACAAATCTACAAAAAACGGAGTAATGATTGGAGTTAGTTTGAAATCATTTTCAAACCTATTTCTCATGTCAAATCTAATTGAGAAATTAAAACTGTCTCACCATGAAAGAATTTTAAGATAATTTTAAGGTTATGTACAGGATGAAAGAATTTTTTTTATAGAAAATGAACATTCAAACAATCACTTTATAGAAGAAGAGTAGTACTAAACTACACGATTACTTAAAAAATTTTCATATAGTTATGAGCGTTCTGTATAATGTACCCTTAAAAATTTTCCAAAAAGCTAACTATCAAGTACATAAACTTAAATATCTGAAAAATTTGGCACGATAGGCCAAACACAATTTTTTTTACAAAACATAAAAGATTACATTAAAAATAAAATTTGAAAGAGAAATGATACTGTTGAAATCTAGTACAAAATAATGTACATATTAAATAAAAGTTATAATCAAAGTCTACAAAGGAAAGCAATCGATTATGGGATCATCAACCTTAAAATTAAAAAAAAAAATATCATTGTCACAATTAACAATTATATCATCGTAAAAAGATCGATTTAATCGATCCTGTGATAAGACTATGTTTTTTAAAAATAAATTTGGATGTCTGCATGACGCGTTCTCAACTCAACTCCCGCGACCCAGATACAACAAAGACATCTTTGTGTCTCCGAACGCAACTCTCCTAGCAAGAAACTCGCGCACTGACAGTCAACTTTTTTCCTTCTTCCTCTTGTTGCGTTTAAAAGTAAAGTAAAAGAAAAACGAAGAAGGAAAAAAAAAAGAAAGAGGAAGAGGCACTCGTATCCGTCAAGGAGTGAGGCGCGTATACGCGTTCACTGTCGAGCGTAAGTGGCCCAGGAAGCCACCGCAGGCGCAACACGTGGGGAAGGGGGAGGGAGAGGTGGGACGAATAATATGATCCGTAGGCGTCGATCTCGCGTGGTCATCTTGCGGATCGAGAGCTTTATTATCCGTGTATCTCTCGGCTCTTATTTCTTTTTCTCTCCTCTTTATTTTTCATTTCTATCGCTTGTTCCGTTCGTCTTTTTTTATCGAGCTGTCTTTTCGCCCGTAATTCCGTTTGTTTTTCTTTTCGCCCCGTGCTTTCTTACGCACAAAACGTAAGTAAGTATATTTCCAAGCACACGAAAAATGATCGTCAACAAGATTATCCATCAGCTGTTTTATTGATTAAAATGTCGATTGAAACAAAAAAAAAAAAAAACTTGTACTCGAGTAATTCTATACTTTCAACTAAGATTCTGCATATTACTGCAGATCAAGTAAATTACCATGTAAGTTTACGAAAAAAAAAACCCCCTTTCAAAAGAGAAATAATCAATTGTCAAAAAAATAATCCCAACGAACCACAACGATTGGCCTATTTTTCCATGATTCGCGGGTACTTCCATTCCACACAAATTCCACCAAGTTCTTCCACCGTCCACACCTCGCACTGTACATTATTTACTCTTTCAAGATCACATTGTACGCAGCGCACGCACAGACACACACATGCTCACCTCTTAAAGCGGGCCATGCGTGTGTGTATGTTTATCCAAGCCACCTTCTTTCAAGCTCACCTCGTTTCAGATGACGAAGTGGATCCGCAATCAAGAAACAGACATATTGTCCGCGCTACCGGAGCGACGGGCTCCACCAGGTGTGGAAGTCACGCGTAAGCCTGTGTGTGTGCAAGCTTCTCATTTGGCGCGGTCATTTTGTGATTCAACGGAGAATCGTGCATTGATAGGCAGACTGCTTCTGTGCATTCGTGGCTTCTCCGAGGGCACCTGCCCAGCTGACGGTGTACGTAATGACTCTCGGCCTATATGCTTGCTCGACTTTCTTGGCTGTTTTTTCAGGGCAGCAGCTCTTCTGGATATTTTCGATTGCCCTCGTAGGTGGGGTTGCTCTTTTTTTATTTTTTCAACAGTGTTATGTACCATTTTCGACACGAGTGTTGTGTTAAAATTAAAAAATTGATAAAACGAGCAAGTATGAAAAGTTTCAGATGAAGTAAGTCAATGGAATCGAGGTGTAGCGGTCAAGGGAACAAACGCTTCTTGCAAATAATATTCAGTAGACTTATACTTCCAAACAAAAAGAGTAGGGATGTTAGTTAGCGTGGACATCTTTTGACCAGAGGAGCATGCAGTTATGTTCCGATTTACTCTACTACCTTCATCCCTTGTTTATATTATTTATCTTAACAAATTGTTTCTACTTGATCTTTGCTTGAACCAATCCTATAACGAATAAAAAGGCTTCATTCGCAAGTATTCTCCTTTCTAAGTAGGACAAGTCTTTTTTACATTACTGGGACATTCAGGCGAGTTCGTACAGTCTCTTTAACTACTTTTTGTGAAGGTAGTGCCCAATATTATTAACCTCGTTATTCTAGGAGCCAGTATTCTTGACTTCTAAGCATATTTTACCTCTTGATAAGAGGAATATGATAAATTAATCTTACAGTGAGGTAATAACAAAGCTAACCACTATACTTACAATACATAAGCGGTAAAACAGTAACCCAACAACCAATAACTCTCTCAAAGCGTATGAAAGGTCATACATGGCCAAGATAATGAAAACTACTAATTTGAACATCATAAATGGTTACAACTCAGTTCATGGCTATATATAATAATAACTCAACTAAGAACCATAAATTACAATGACTAAACGGTATACACGTTATTAACGCAGTCAAGTAGTAAAAAAGGTAATAACTCAGCTAAGACCACATGCTATAAGGTAATAACTTAGGCAAGATGACAAAAGGTAGTAACCAAAACAAAATCATAGAGTGCAATAAATTAGGCAAGATAATAAAGAGGTAAATTTCATCGTTAGATAAGCTCACAATGGAGGAACTCTCGAATTGTAAATGTACATTTTACGAAAGCACTTTTTACGATATTTATTTTTTGTACTTCATCAAAGAAAAAAATTCCCTTTTAGCCTGTTTCATCAGTTTTTATATGATGTATACGTCTGAACATATCGATGACACCTCCTAATCTTCTATTTTTACACCTATCTCATGGTGTTTCTTATCTTTATCATCCATTCTTTTCTCCAGTTCTTTAAACTACCTCAAACCACCTAACTAACTATTTACTGCTCTTGTGAGAGAAAAAAAATCTCATAAAAAACTCATTGAGACACTATCTAATATTTTTGTACAAATGGCAAATTTTGGACTCTCTTTCTGCTGGCATTCAAGAGAAAAACATACCAGGCGATACCATACATGACTAGCTGATGAATACCAATGGATGAATGTTTAATAAAAAATTGCAACACATCATTTCAAATACGATGTATCTTACAAATCACAACAGTAAAGCAACTCATCTCGAATAATGAAGAATGTCAATCGCAACGGAAGACCCAAAAAACCTCCAAAGGAGAAGTTATGCCGCCAAGCAAAAGAGGGTCAAAGTGGCCCACATTGTGGGCCCATTCGATTTTTCCTAATAAACGAGTAAATAATTTCAGTCACGTTCCACGGCTCTGCCCTTTCAAGCTGTGGCACATATAAAGCACAAATAGAATGGCTACGCGAGCGCCAAAATAGGATTATATTAAGCTGTTTCTACAGGCGCGCGCAGTCGAAGCCGCAGGCAGTTTCCAATAGTAGCTTTTTGCTCTCGGAAAAATGAATGGCAAGTCAAGGTGGAGCGAGCGAGAACGAGGAAGAGGGAAAAAAAGTAAAGAGGAGAGAAAAAAAAGGAGACCGCCGAGTGTTTTGGTTTCGAGGTGTGGGTATTGGTAGCGTAACGGTGGCGAGAAAAGACGAGCCCCAGATCCCGGTTGGTACAGCGAGGAAAAGAGTTGAGACTGAAAGCTGACAGGTGAAAGGGGCGCGAAGAAGGTGTCCCTCTTTTTTTTGTCCGGCTTAAGGCTCCCTCGGTTGCTCTTTTATGTGCGCCCACGCGATTTTTTTTTTTTTTTCTTTTTTCCCACGTCCCTGCTGTTGCGTTCTGTAATTGTGGGGTTCGGAGGGGATCCGTGGGCCTTTATGTTCCTCCATTCAGTGCTTCTTCAATGTTGTGGCTTGATTTTTCACGCGTTTAAGACTTGTTGCGTTGATCAAAGCAAATGCATTATGTACCATGATGGAAATGACAATGATAACTTATAAGTCGTATACAGTTGACACCATCAACTGTTCGTTGATTTGGACTCTATAGCTATGTCATATCTCGGTATGACATGTTAGTAGATAAACAAAATGTTCATGTATATATGGTTAGACAAAAAAGTTTTTCGTTAAAACAGTTGTGTCTCAATGACCAATCAATCAATTCAAATATTAATGGATATTTGTTTATTAGTTTACTTATTCATTAATCAATTGTTAGTCCAAATGTTTCAATCACTCAATATGTAAGTGAACTTCATTAGTTTATCATATTTATGTACAAATTTTTTTTTTGTATCTAGTGTTTTTCTAACAACTACATTTTTTTATACGAAAAAAAATGCCTTATGGTTCAACCTATGTTTTCTTAAAGACAGTCTTATCACTATTTGACGAAATGTTGTAATTGATAAGACACAACATCACACTCCTGTCTAAAATGGTAGATGGGGGACTAGAATCATAATTTACACTTGACAACGAGGTCTCCAAATCTTATATTGATCGATTGGTTGAACTGGTCCTTTCCGATTGGCAAATTTTTTTGGCGTTCGAGACATTTTTAGCTTCTTAAAAAAAGGGACTTTTTCTCCATGTGCAGATCGGCACTGAATGGTCCAGAAACTCGGTACGAGCTCCGAGAGCTTCAAAAATTTCGTGGAAAGCCAATACGCTTCCCGAGATAGACCATCCTCGTCGACATCGCATCCGCGTTCTTTTATAAACCCAAAGACTGCGTTCTCTCGCTTTTTCACCCGGCTACCAAACAGTTTTGTTATGATTCCGGAGTTTTTGGAATCCAACGCGCCGCTAATGCTCGGTACATCTTCGCTGCGAGCCCTTTCGCCTCCTCCTACACCGTAAACTTTCCTTCCTCACCTCACTCCGACGAAAATACAACCAACTCGCGTAAGAGCTTGCCCGAGAAAGCTGTGCTTTTTGACGTGTAAACCGCTGCCACTTTCCTCGTACGTTCTATGTCAACACACGTGTTTCCGAGCTGTTGTGGATACGGAGATTCCTACACATCTACCCCGTGCCTCGGTACAATTAGTATTTGGCAGTTCCTGTTGCAGAGGGTGTTGCTACACTTTTTCAGGTTGCAACTCTTTGTAATCTAGTATTGTGCCCAAATTTCGTTAGGTCTATTATACTTGCACTTTCTATTGGTCCCATAATCCAAGGTGCAAATGGTTCACGTACAGAATATATCGATTTCATCTCCACATTCAGCGGTAGGGTAACCACAGCTGTTGTAATCTTTCATGAAATTCGCGTGACTCTGAACAGGATCCTATGATTATCCCAAGTAGGGCAATAAAAACTCAACGTAGCAACAATCTCAAACATAAAAACATGTACATTAAACTAACTGTCACGTGACTTTCATTCGAGTTTTCATTAAGACTGGAAATAAAAACTTACGATCTATAATTAAGTTTGACATCGCATTCGTATACACTTGTGAGTTAAATTATTAAATCCAAACAAGAACAGTGAATTTAAAGAAGCTAATCTATTTTGAACAGTCTCCATAAGATTTTATTTCCGTTAATAATCGCGAACATCCAACTGCGCCGTAAATCATAATCCACAAATTATGGCTCGGGAAATTTCGCAAGAAATGAATTTCCCGCGAAACAAAGCGAGGCACACTGTCCAACTGTCCAACTTTGCGAGACTTTTTCGCAATTGAAAGTAAAAAAAAAAAAGAAAGAAAGAAAAAAGAAAAAAAAAGTATGGAGGGACGGAAAGAAAAATTGCCGCAGTGCAGTGGAACGGCGTCGAATTATTTTCGCGGCCGATATTTCCATCCGTTCTGCTATCTCTCGAAACGCACTCAGGTCTCCATACGTACGTAGATATATACGCGCAGGGCTTCGAGCCAAAATCAACAAACGCGGGACTTAGGCTTATACGCACCCGTTCGAGTGAGTAGTACGCGCCCGGCATCATCTTTCTGTTTCTCTCCTTTTATTTTTCACTTTTTCCGACAGTAATTTTCGTCTTTTTATTCCCTACTTTTTCTTAGTATTACTTTAGTCCGTATGGCATTATCTATACACGTTAATTTCCATCTTTATCCCTGCAAATCGAGTAAATTATATATGACTTTTCTTCCGAAAAACGTTTGGAAAAGATAAGTAATGAACAAAATTATTAGTTCGCGGTTCAGAAAATTCTCATTTATAATTTTGTACAAGTCTACTTAAAGTTTGAAAAATATCTTCTCCAATGTATCACTGTACTAATACTATCAGTGACACAGTGGTAACATTATGTTCGCTCGTACTTGTGAGTGTACATCCATGCCAACAATACAACGTGTTCAGACACTTAGCCACACGCTTGAAAACTAAGCAATATACGATCATTTCGACACGTGGCTATTACCCAAGGTATACCACGAATCTCGTGGTTGCAGTCTCACTTGTTGACTTGTAAGTAAGTGTGTATACTTCAATCACGACATGAGAAATTTCTTAATTTATCGCAATTGGAGGTGTAAGCCGACTCTTAGCGCCCCTAGCGTATTTAATCTGAACTCGAGTTGGGTCAAGCCGTCAATGATTTAAATTTAAAGGGAATCCTCTTGGTAAGTAATTTCATGCCAAAAAGTGTGCGCTGCGTACAGCATACTTGGATCCAATCTGCTTGGTTATACTACACCTTCGTATCCACTAATTTTTACGATCAACAGATTTTGGAAATTTACGTAAGATTATTCCTACTTCGGGATTTTTTCTTTAAAAACAGTTGGGAACACAGCATTTACAAATTAAATCAGTCTTATAACATTACTTGACCGAAGAACAATAAAAACCAAACATTAAATTTAACTTAGAGAGTTTTCATATATTCAAATCATTGGTGGCTGAACCCAACTCGAGTTCAGATAAAATACGCTAGGGGTGCTAGGAGTCGGTTTACACCTCCAGTAGTTGGACATTTTTAAGTTGACGATTCTTTGTGATAAATTCGTAAGATTTTATTTTAAGACTTTACGAGAATTTTTGAGTATTTTTTTTTAATTTTTTAAAAACTTTAATGTTATTTTAAAATCATTCGATGACCCCGAATGGCTTTTTAAAACTTCAAAAAACTTTTAAAAGCATTCACGACTTCGAATGTCTTTAGAGATATTGAACATTTTGACTGACTTTAAAATCATTGCTCAACTTCTAATGACTTTGAATGATTTTGAAAATCTCGTTTCACTGTCTTCAAGACAACAATCCTACTTTACTTTTTAAGGAATAAAAAAAAAAAAAACTTCAATTCTTAGATTTCAATAAAAAATACGCACTCATACACGCCCATCAAACGAGAGGGACAGAGGCAAGCCCAGCAACGAAATTCCACTCTTCGAGGTACACATTCATCCGTCCTCCTACACTTATTCCACTTGACGCGTAGAAAAAAGAAAGAAAAAGAAAAAACGCCGAGAAACTTTGCATACACGGATAACAAAACGATGAAGAACTGTCTGTATATATATATTCTACGTCCATGCGTGAAGAAATGAATGAAATCTACGGAGAGAGTGACTCGCAGTTAGTTCCTCTCCAAGGTTGGCCTCGTCCTCTCCAGCCTCTCCTGAATGAAAGAGATAGCCGTGGCTGCGAGTGCACTTCATTGCCTCATGATGATCTTTTTCCCCCTCTCTTTCTTTCTATTTGTTTGTTAGCTGTATTTTTGTTTGAATTCTTCTATCGACCTTAAGCGGCGTAACGTAAATTTCCTCAAAAAGGCCATTAAACGCGAAATGGTCCCAGTTCACATATACTTGAGGTATTTCATTTAAACAAATGTTAGGAAAACAGGGAACTATCAACTCTTAAAGTTAGTACAAAAAAAAACGTCAATGTCAATTGATGTCACAAAAAGACCTGGAAAATCGTCAGAAGTCATTTGAAAAAATTGCGACTTTTACTGATTCCAAAGAATATAAAAATCTTACAAAGTCACGTAATATACATCGAAACAAATTTTTATGGAGACTTTAAAATGTAGGTACTCATGTATGGAAACATACAAGTATCTGCCGTACGATCCAGTGTTGTTTTTCCATTTAAAAGTTACCATTAGGTGAAAGCTTGTACATCCGTGCAAGCAAATCCTCATATCAAAAATATGCGTAAAACTATCGTTCTCAAGTAAACCCCCTAAATTCCGTTGAACGAACGAAAACATCATCGTGACTTTGTCCCTGCACGAACGCATTCATCGCTTTCAAACGTACAGCAGCCAAAGTACCCGTCCCATCATTACACGAGTCCACTGCTCGTCGCACCTCTTCCTCCGCTATTCGACTATTCTCCTCCCGCTAAACGCATTCCATTAATCCCAATCAAGAGCGAGGGCTCACCTTCTCGCGCAGCGCAAGTTGTCACACAGCCACGGCATTTTGCCACGTCACCCTCGCCCGAGGAATGAAGAAACGGACCTCTTCGAGGCTTCTTCTCAGGGGCCTCGATTTATTTTCATTTTTCCGAGCCCCGGGGCCCACGCGCGTATTAAGAGAGATCGCGCGTGACTCGCGCGAGTCATCGCCGGACTTGATTGGGAGCGTTTTGAAAGGGATACGGCTCCTTTGGACAACAAACCTCTTCTCTCCCCGTATACAGACGGGTGTGCTCGGTGGTTCGGGACAGGTTGCTGCCCGCCGTGTGATTCACTCGAACCGTTTGGGGGTTTTTTTTTTTTTTTTTTCGTTATTTGTACGTGCACTTGGGTTGTTGGTGTACCTTGACGAAAAAATATTGTTACCTGGTGAGGAAGTCGAGCCCAACGAGTCTCATTCCAGAATGTAAATAGCGCCTTCGCCTCGCGTTCGAGATTGATACGTTAGCATCTTTATTAATCGGTGCTCCCGTGATGAGGCTGTTTTTTTTTTCTACCGAGTGGGCGCTGCTTCACTATATGGACATTGTGTTTGTCGAGTGGCAATGGGAGGGGGACGTGATTTTGTTGGTTCATTTATATATATTTTTTTTTTTAACTGCAGTAAGGAGCTTTCGCTCGTGCGAAGCAACGAAAATAGTTAATTTTACCCAATGTCGAGTCGTGCCGCGAGGAAGATGATCTCTGAGTCCTCGAGGAATACTCTTTTGTAAGGAGGTATTGCCGGGAGGCTGGATATAATTTATGTCGCCACACGAGGTGCGAAAAAACACACGAGTGGAAAATCACGGAGATTTCCGATCGATCAAACCTATACGTGTGGATCTCTCAAGCGGTAAAAAAAGAATCATCCTCCGACGAAATTCAACGCCGTCCACGTGTCAATCGGTCAAAGTGCGGGAGGGCGAGCCTTCGGAGGCGCTGAGCCGATTCTGTCACGTAAGAGGAGGGGGATGACTTCTTCTTTTTTTTTTTTTTTTTTTCCTCTGTCTCTCGTCGAGCGACGATGGAGACGTTGGCTGGCTCTCTTGGGTAAACCTTTTGACGACAGGTTGGCGTGACCGAGGAGAAAGACAGGCTCCGACGTCGACTGGATTTCGGCTGATGGGCTTTCAGGCGAGATGAGCGATGAATTTTTTATCGATAGAGACACAATAGCAGGTGAATGAGGAATCAAATATTTTTGTACGGGATCGTTTTGCGTATGTGTATGTGTACGCTTTGGTGGATAATTAGGAAGCTGACGCGGAGAAACGTGAGATAGTTATTTTACGTCTTGATGTCTTTGCTGGGCAGTAGTCGGTAGTCCGTGACTGTTTAACTTTTTCCTTCATTTATTTTGGGACACAATGGACTTTTATAAAAATACAAACACGGAAACAGAAATAAAACAAGCACATTAGTTTAAAAAAATATAAGGGGTAGCAATTGTGGGTGTACGGTGTGAATGGTAAACGAGCCAAATTCGGCAAAGAAGCGGAAAAAATCATGGTCCCTTCTACTCGAAATGGAACAATGTCGAGGGGCAAGGATGATCATACTCCAATTGTGGACAAGAGACCGAGACAATAAGCTGGTAGAGGTAAGAGACAAACGAACAAGTAAATCTTAATGTACTGATGGAAAATTGGTTCTTTGTTCCTGTAGCACCAAAAATAAAGAAAACATTAGGAATTACCCCTAAAATTGTAATTTTCAAGTAAATTTTGGGATGATCCCGTAATTGATAGGTTCTAAGTTACAATATTATTCAAATAAAATTAGTGAAACAAGTTTTCTTGCACATCGTATAATATTTATACTGTTTGTGAAACAGTAGCCCCAAACCTTGACAATAGGATCATCTATACCCCAACAAGGTTCGGGTAAAGTTCGCATGATGATAAAAATCACGTCCACGCGACCGACAAAGGCTAAACTAATGAAAACATCAGACTTCAAAAAACGTGATCCCGCGAATTACGCGCCCGAGAACATTTTGTCCCGGATTCCCTTCGCAGCCATATGCACACCAACGAACAGAAGTACAGCGCGATTTAAACGGCCCGCGAGACAAACGAGCACCTCCTTTTGAGACTCCTCGTTGGGACACACACGCGCATTATATACGTGCGTATCTTCTTCCCCACCGGCATCTGCGCTTGCACGTCGTCCTCCTCTCTTCCTTTTTCCGGCTTCTCTACGCACACACTTTCAAGCGTCATTGCCGTCTGGCTTTGAGCGACGAGGCATGCGACACTTTTTTTCCCTCGCCTCTCTCTCTCTCTCTCCTCGCACGGTTTCCCCGTTCCGGTTGCACGCCTTCGACACATCGTCGTCTTCGTCCCTCGCTCCCTTCCTTTCCCGAGGGCTCCGGCTCTGGGGGGACGCTGGTGGTGATTTTTCTCTCTCGTTTTCCGGCTCCGCCTACGATTTAACGCTACAACGCGTCCAAAGTACACTTATGTGTGTACTTCCATCAATGTAATACACGTAGGTACTCTGCATTTGTTTCACTTGCCGACGTTCCGAAACAATTCGTTGTTACATGGAAAAGTGCAAACGTTGTTCCGCGGCACTCGCGAGAATTCATTTGTTTGTTTGCCGCGAGAAGGAAGAAGGGGGCGATTATGTCTCCTTCTTTTCAGTACTTGGCGATTTGTAATTAGACGCTCGCTGGTTTGTGTTTTCAAAACTCTGCGTGTAACTCGAGTTGATTTATGTGTTTTCTCATTTATTCCGGACCTGACGATTATTACGGTTTTAAAAGAGTTTTTTGTTCTTCTAAATCCAAGTGAATACTTGACAATTAGTGGTGCTCTGCTTGTAACGATAAAATAAGCAATACTGCTTTTGTTGGTTACAAGTTGCGTCTCGATCCAGTTTTTCTCCAATCGCATGGCAACAATCGTGAACAATTCATGAGTTCTGGAGTTTTTTTCATTCTACAAGAAATTACATTTAAGGTCAATGTCCCAGTACTCGGTCATTGTCTCAATCACTTTTTCAATACAAATTAACGTGACGTATACCCAATTTAAAATATAACGAAAGCCTACAGAAGAAAAAAGTGATCGACTATTGGGACATTTCGTCTGCTTAAATGACCGAGTACTGGGACATGGACTTTAAGCTAATATATCTTGTACTTGAATGCTTTTTCAAAGGTAAACTAAATGAATGTCTAATGAAATGCCAAATTACCGAGTTCAAAAAATACGTTCTATACGTCTTAAATTTTCTTGTTATGAACGAATTTCCGAACTATCATTTTTCATGTCTTGGACGCTATCATGACCCTTTTGGCGTTTTAGAAACATCTAAAAATTGGATTTATTGACAACGAAAAAGGGTAGGCGGTAGTGGTCCCTGGCTTAATCAGCGAAAGAACAGTTAACCTATGATCTTTGACAAGAAAAAACAGGGTAAAATTTGAAACTACAAATGGAATTTTCTTAGCCATTATTGATTGATTGTCTTTTAAATATCACGATCATATCATTGTCCATTATTCATCCGGTGCTCAACCTTAAAAGTTGTGCAACTTCTTGGAATGTAATTTTAACAAAACACAACTTAACATTAGATCATATGAAGCAAGTAACGTGTCACAAGCAAGTGAAATATTCTCCAGAAGTGGAAGAAATCCGAAACACTTGGAACCATCCAATCAAGCGTGGCTTAGAAGATCATCGTCAGAATCCCTTGGATCCTTATTTATTGATACTCGTTGGTGCGTCCGAAGGGCGTCTGGGTGGATTCAAAGCAAAGGCAAACTAGCGAACCATCGATGGATATCCGTTCGAAAGGAGAAGGTGTAAGTGCACCCTTGCGATTACCCAACGTATACATAAACGCCCCCTTCAACCCAAAGTGCAGCCAGAGCGCCCGCGTTATGTCAACAGCCAGTGCTGCCAGCATCAACAAAATGCAGTTATACACATTAATCTTGTCCACGCGAGCGTCGCTATACTGTTCAACTGGTCTTTTGATCCCATGGTTTGCCTTGTACGAGTTTTTTTTTTTTTTACCTGTATTACAAAGTATATACTTAGTTGTCTGCAAATGGCCGCAGTTAACATTTTTACTTGGATTCATAATACCTCTACTATTCATTTAAACGTCACAACTGCCAAAATTTTGACGTATCGTTGCTAATGTTATGTGTCTTTCACCGATTTTCTCTAATAAATCATGTATCAATACGAACAGAAAAGAAGAGGAAAAAACCTTGAAATCGTCAAAACGACATCCTTGAACGATTGTTTTGTGTTTACCACACAGTCACATTGCACTCAGTTCAGCTAGCATATACAGATGCGGGAAGAATCGTCCGTCGCTTGCATGCGTCCCTTAGCGCCAAATATATCTGAGAATGCCTCGTCAATCGTCGAGTCATTAGCAGTGACTCGTCGTCCACGAAAGAGACTGGCTCGGCTGGTGATCTCGAAATAATCGCCAGGTCGGCCTCTCAGCGTCATTTTGCACGTCCGCGCGATCTCGAGGTGCCTCGGTTTGCAGATTTCACTATTCAAAGAAAATTGTTATTAACAACAAGCCTATAGCCACGTACGTTTAATTGCAAATAGTTCGTTCAGTATGGCTCTGAATTATGCAGTTGTTTTTATTATTATTATTATCAATATGATTATTAGTATCATTATTATTATTGTTATTATTATTATTATTATTATTATTATCATCATTATTTTTACTGTGTATAAAGGAGGATTATGATTTTTTAATTTATTGCGTGAAATTTCCAGCATTTGATTGCAAATAGTTCGTTCAGTGTGTCTCTGAATTATGCAATTGTTTTTATTATTATTATTGTTATTATCTATACTGTGTATAAAAGAGGATTATGAATTTTTAATGCATTAGGTAAAATTTCCAGCGTTTTACTAATTGCAAACAGCGAGATTGCAAATAGTTTGTTTAGTATGGCTCTGAATTATGCAATTATTTCTATTATTTTTATTATTATCATTATGATTATTAGTATCATTATTATTAATATTATTATCGTTATTATCATTATGATTATTAGTATTATTATTATTATCATTATTATTATTATTATTATTATTATTATTATTATTATTGTTATTGTTATTATTATTTTTACTGTGTATAAAGGAGGGTTATGAGTTTTTAATTTATTGGGTAAAGTTTTCAGTCAGTCAAAATTAAAAATAATCGTATAGTAACATCCAATTTATGATTTCATAATTTTATTGACATTATGTCTAGAATTTTATTGTTGTGATTGATACATTCATCACAAAAAATACAACGATTGCATCAAATAATGTGTACTACTTACTAAAATTTGTTCTCAAACATAATACTTAGTCTTGCGTATAATAATTTCTATCGTTTTCTTTATTATATTGATAAAAAAAAACTCCATTGCTTAAATACTGGGTGTAACAATTTCTGAGATTATCTAAAATAATGTTCATCATAGATTCCTTTACTTCATAAACTATTTTGTCGTTGTTTATTCTATTGTTCATGGCATCCAGGATGAAATCGACGTAAGGTCCAACTCTAGTGTATACTGCAGCTTGTTTGGACTCGTCACATCCAAATGGACTTGAGCTCAAGATACCAATTACAGTGTTATTATCAGCGACTAACGGACCACCGCTATCTCCCTGTATGACAAATATATTACATAGCATATTGACACAATGATGAGGTGCTTGATAAATTAACAGACAAAATCGTTCTTTAAGCGGGAAAACTTACAACGATGATGGAAATATAGGTGGTTCGAGGAGGTCTGAATTTCTGTGAAAATTTTGTGTTGCTTTACCCATACTTACTTACTACCAGGTGGTATATGTATCTCGGGAATCATAGTAATCATACTAAAAGTAATCGAAATAAATGTCTGCATTTACGATTAGCTGAGCTAAGTAATAAGAATTTTTTTTTCGCTATATTGATCAAATGGACGGACATAAATATATTCAAAAGTATAAATTTTATCAACACGGCGGAAAATATTCCGATACCACTTCTTGGAGGATTAGTAGAGGACCATTTATATAGTTAAACTTACTGTATAACAAACATTCTGTTATTCTCTGCTATTTAAAACTTTTTTTTATGTAAATGTAAATACTATGAATTTTTTGATAAATGTATCATCATGAAAAATGTATTAAATATTACACATGTAAAATAAAAAGTATTGTTACTAACATTTCGTACGTATGTATAAGTTCATTATACTTTCTGTTCAAGTGAGATAGCAAGGAAATTTACTAACATCAACTATGCTTCAAAGTTATTAATAGAATAAAATGATGTGGGTAATGTAATTTTACTTTTATATATAGTTCAGAAGATACATACTAAAAAAAATACTGAAACAAGGTTGAATACAATAAATAGTATGTAATAACGTAAATGAGTACAATATACTATTAAATTTGATAGAGATAAATCTTTTAATAAGTGAAAATGATAAGAACAGAAAATTTAACAAACTTTTGGACGAAAAACATCAGAAATAAGCTAATAATTTTCAAATCACAGATAAAAACTTACTGAATATTTAAAATCAATAATGTTTATATCATTAACATTAACATATTTTTTTAAACTTAATACCCTTATTTCAACTCTTTAGTATTGTTACGTGATTTTAGACTGATTTTTAAAATAAATTATGTTTGCAACGGTTTTAAGAAATTTTTTTTTTTTTTTTTTTAAATCATATCCTACAGCAACAACCTTACTTTAATATTGAAACAATTTTACGAAACACTGAACAATACTATGGAAGAGTTAAGTCCTTCATGCAACATTCATTATCCATCGTGATTGTTGCACGATTTAATTAAACTAACAAACATTGAGGAACAGTTATATACATACTTTATATTTACGTTGTACTTTATAGCTGGTACTCGAGAGTTGGTGTAAGCGATACAAAATTTTTACAAAAACATCTAGTAGACGTAATAGGCACACATGCCTTTTAATCACCATAAAAACTGATGAATAAACTTACTGAACAAACTCCTTCTGGAATAGTGATATATCTTTGGACAGTTTGGGCACAGATGAGTGTATCCGTAAGTACTGTGTGTGGATTTTTTTCTGCACAAACTTTATTACTTATGACATTTGTGATTGCGTATTTCAAAACGCTACGATATGCCCCACCAACTTCTACTGACTTTTGTTTTTTTTCGTCATATTTAACAGTAATCCAATCCCATCCATAACCTGATATTATGGCTGGCTTATCCACGTAATTCGTTAAATAATTAACATCTTTATTTGGCAGATTTAAGGCAGTCAAATCTGGATTCTGAGCAATGTTCAAGCTTCTTTTAACCTAAAACGAGATAAGGGACACTAGTTAATGCATATCTGCAAAGAATTAAAACTATAGGAAGTGCTAAAACTAAGCAACATTTACAACAATCTTTGCAACAAACAAAAACAAACAAAGTTACTAAAAAAGGTAGGTTAAACTCTCTTGATGAACTTTATGACAACGACCTAACCTACAACCCAATAGTAGAACTTACAGATTTTTCCATGGACTTACCAAGTGCAGTGTTTTATAAAAAATAATAATTGTCAAGCAAATTAAAGAAGGTACAACTTGGAAATTATTTTTCTCATCAGACAGCATCTTATTTTTAATAAATAAATAATGCAGAAACTCAGATAAATAATCAGTATCACGACATCACTAACTTACTTTCAGTACTGCGATATCATCTATTAATCGATCTGGGAGATAACCTTTGTGCACGTATACTTTTTCAACTTCAACTTCCACTCCAACTTTTTTAATCGACAAGTCAGTTTTCCCAGCGAAAATTTTGAAGTATTCCCCGGTAAATTTGCCACTTTTGTCGCAGACACAGTGAGCAACAGTCAGTATGTGATAGTCATTTAAAATGCCGCCACCACAGACACTTTTACCACAAACCTGAAGAGAAGCCATGTATTTAAAATCACCCTCGCAAGATGAACTACCACCACATAGTAATTCCGTTTCCAAAGTCATAACTAAAAAAAAAAATAATTGTTCTTACGATTTTACTCGCCTAAAATAATTTTATTACAAAGAACACGGTATGATGAGAAATGTATACAATGATTATTACTGTCTACAACTCTTAATATAGTTATACTGATATAAATAATTACCATGAGAAATCAATAAAATCACACATGATGTGTGGAGGTGTAAGTTTAAATAAACCATTTGTATTTTGAAAATTGACTGGAGTGAAATTTGAAAGAAAGTTAAAATACGTCCAGAGAAATATGGCTTCATAAAAATATCCGCGTAATAAGTTTAGTTGTATGCTAAAATGCAGTTCACAGATAATTTTTGTTTAAATACCAAGGTGTTGCGATTAAAATTCATAATTATTAGACTGTTGCGTGGATTACAAAATTTATTCAAATTTGTTCTTTTTTTTATGAATCATGCATTTCCAATATTGGGCTTAAATAATATAACATGTAAATTGACTATCAGTATTGTATAGAATAACGTTGTTGAAATGTAATCTGATGATTACTTTAGAATTAATCAGAACCGTTTTTTATGCGAAATTAAAGGTTTACCCTCTCAATTTATTCTTCTCCAAACTTGAAACTTTCATGAAATTAAATGTTAATATTCCAATCAGTGTAAACTAATTATAACCAGTTTTAATCTTGAATTTAATAGTTCTTGTAAGTCATAATATGATACCATACTTATAAACAATCAGTTTTATAATATTTACAACTTAGAAGAATGAAGTAAGTTCACCTCGGGTGAATATATATTTAGTTTTTTTTAAACAATATAAGGTTAACAGTTGTTGATTGTTTAAAATCTGTAGTCAATTAAATAAGAATTTCCATAACTCTTAGAAAATAAAACATTACAATTTTTAATTTAATGATAAATCTGTCAAGTACGATGTGCAACAACTACGATTTTCACAGCTGTTTAAATAAAATTTAAAAACTTAGTAGTATTAAGTAATACCTGAGACGTTTAATTGAAGTAAATTATTTCTAACAATCTAAAATTAATTTTTAATTATACTGTAAAATGAAGATATTTGTTATAAAATTTTTTTTTAAATCTTGTGTAGCCATGACTTAATGAATAGTAAATGTGATCATACTAAAAATGGGTAAAGTATATAAGATCCAACAAAATCATTAAAATACAATAAGACAGTTGTGCTTGTCTTACCCAAACAATATGTCAGAGATATCATATCAGGGTCTCAAGATTAGGCTACAAAGACACAAGCTAGAACTAAGTAAATGAAATTCAAACAAATATTTGTCAGTAAGTTTATGATACTACAGTTAATACGAACTTTGCAAATAAAAGAATTGTATGACTCGTAAAAAAATTTATTTGGCCACGTTACTGGAAATTAATAAAAAAAAAAAAAGTAAAAAAAAGTATCTTTATTTTTACTAAAGTTAGTAAAACTTTAGTATCATTAAACATAATGTTGATTTGTTTTTATTAAGGTATTTTACGAAAAAAAAACGTTTTATTTCTTATAGGTTGGCAACAAAACAATTATCTTGATACTTGTTTTTATTCACTTATAATAATTAAATTTATTTTTAGTAAGAATTGACAGGTTAATTGATTTTGTTTTATGCAATATTTCTCGTTATGGTGACAAAGTATTTAATGTTTAATGAACTGCAATCTCTAGTAAAGAAAAAAAACAGAAGTAAAAAAAATTAAACACATAAATTGAATATTTTATATTTATAGTGTAAACTGGATAATCCCAAAACAAAAATTATCTCATTCATTTAATTATTTATGAAAAGAAGTAAAAAATGTAAACTAATAATAACAAATAATAAAGCCCAGATTACGGACTATAATTATATTTATTTTCTAAGTAGTCATTATCAGTTATTATTTTTTTATTTTAAATTTTTTTTATGAATGTTAGCATGAAAAATATGGTTTCATTTCGTCATTAAGAAACGAAAATAAATCATTTTTATGAAAAATACTTATAATTTCAAGAAATTTTTATGAGCTGCCCAAAAATTTTCATGATAATTGATAATAAATAGTACATAACTATAAGTTATGTTTTAATTAATTATAACTTGTTACAGTTAATATTAGTTTGTTATTTTTTTTTGTTTGTTAAAATTTATTCTCAGTCACAAATCTAGACTTTATTAATTCTTATCTTCAATTTTATTACTCATCATTAGTAATTAACTTGGATAATTTTCACTTGGGTCTAACCAAATTTTCCACAAATAAACATGATCGCATGTGGAGAAAATGTAATCGTCTCGATGGAATGCTAGGACGAAACGTAAACAATTTTCTCATTCAAACACTCGTTATTTTCCAGCTCTTTACTTCTTTCCAACTGTGTACGTTCAATATATTACAATTACCCACTCACAGGACATGTACCCACGTAGACGATTTAGCCGTTCATCCGCGCAAAGCTAAGCTTCCCGTGTATCATGGCGCGCTGCACACGCTCGGGGGCCCAACGATGAAAACAATGCCCGGCCTATTGTGTTCTCGCATCCCAGTGGCGCTAATGCGGCTCGGTGCCCCTGAGGCATCATCGGCCTTCTCTTTCTGTTCTCTTTTTTTTTCCTACACGCATTGCGGACTGCTAGGGGGAGCATTGCCACAGTCCTCTATTTTTTATTGGGATATAATGGTGAGCTTGGACGACATGCTGGCTAGGAAGAGTATAGATATCGCGTCATCGCTCGAGCGCAAACTTTAATTCCTGGGTAACTGTGTGGGTGTGGGTTGATCGCTCTTTTTTTCGGTTTCCTTGATTATGAGGCTGATGCGCGCGCCTAATGTTGTTCAGCGATCGAGCGTACATGCGAGCTTCTTTTATACCTTGTACGTGTCCAAGGGAGCATGAGTTTGATTCGAGGTGGTTGCTGAGGATTTAGTTTGTGGGAACTTGCCTACATTAGGAGGCTTTGATGTTGCATGGTGGGGCACAAGGAAAACGTATTTGGATGGTCGAGAGGTTTTTTACTTGACGAAATCGACGAAAGTACGGTTTATGGGTTATGGTTATCATTTTGTGGATAGTGGCTGGTTAATAATGTTGTCCACTTCATTTTTGAAAAGTATATCATTTGAAGGTGATTTCAAAAAATTGTCACTTTATGGTTAATTTTTTCCCACGATTGTTTTATCATATTGTCCCATATTTTCAATAAAGTGAGAATTTCAAATTATTATGTTCAAATTTGACGAGTTGCTTCATTTTCATATCCAAACCTTACGCTTCGCAACTGGTGAAGTATCATCAAAGATAAAAAGTTGTACCATCCTCAAGATAGCGAAAATCTAAAAAAATTTGATGATTTTGCACGTGTAATGATATTGTGGTTTTATGTACAGTAGAGTACAGATTTGTAAACTGTGGCTGTGTGGCTTACTGTTCTTTAAAAAACATAATAAATAATTTCGACGTCCTAGAAATAGAAAACTATTCCGGTAATAACCTTAAAACTTGACAACATTGGTTTGTATGAGGTTAAGTTGGTTACAAATTTTAAACCTTGGAATAATACAATTTTTGCATATTACGTGTTTTTTGGTTCTCGATGTAGTCTTATTAATATTTTAAACATCAAAAATTGTGCTCTTTACCCATCATAGGAGAAAATTGATGTTTTACGATAAATTTATTAATTACAACGTTGTCACTTTTTTTTTCTTTAAATAATAAAAAAAAAAATTTTTTCTCTGTAGAGCCAATTGTTTTCGGATTAGGTGACTAAAAAAACTAAAAATAACAACCCTTTTGGATGGATGTTTTTGTCATATAGGTAACTTTTTTTGTAAAGAAATATTTATTGATCGAACAAAATACCAAGAAAAAGAAATAATTCATCGAAAAAACCAAATCACGCGAGAATTTGATAGATAAAGAAAAAGTCCCGAGGCTAATCAAAATATCATAACACGAGAGTCCCGAAAAAAAAGGAGGGCGAAAGCGAAAGAAAATCAGACTTGCAGCGATTCCGCGGTCCAGAACCTCTACGGCTCTGCTTTGACGTTCAATCGAGCGCGAAGTTATATCTTGTATATACACAGCCACGCGAGTAGAGCTGATCTCTTTTCTCCGGAACGGCAGGTTTTACATTGTACTTACAAATACCATACACACGTACAAGGAATTCCCCTCGTACGTATCTCTCGCACTATTACACTCGGGCGCACGAGCTACCTTTTTTCAGCGTAGAGATTTTCTTTCCCTTGCTCTTTCTGTTTTCTCTTTTATGTACCATTTTTTTTTTTTTTTTTTTTTTTTTAGCGACCAACGCCAGAGTTTTTTCCAAAAAGCCTGAAAATGGTATTAGTCGAGCGTTGCACAATGGCTCCATTGTAGATGGCTGGATTAATCACATTTTTAAAGTAATCTAATTCCTTATTTTATACAGCTGAAAAACATTTTCTTCCACCAATATCTTTATTAGTTTCCTTACAAAGTAGATATTTCTATAACATAAACTCTCATGATTGATTTCTACTTGGGCTCAACAATTGATTTCTACTTGTTTCGTGTTTTCGGGGAACCGTCGTTTGAACAATAATTAAACCTTAATTCTGGTAAATTAGAAGCTCGACGTATCCCGTAAACATCCATCCGGAGCGGCATCTCCGTTGGGGTCGGGTCCCATACCGGAGCGATCGAGGGCCAAAATAGTCTACAACACAACGAACCCCAGCCGAGCAGCACGTCTGTTTAAACTGTACGTCTACCTACGACTGCTCGTGTAGGTACAGAGTTACACGCGGAAACAATTCCAGGAAGCGAATTCAGCTCTCTCGCTTGCAATTGCGCTTAAACGACTTGTCGTAGCCCGAGGCTCCTTTCCATTCTCTCTCGTATAAACGTAGGGTTGAACACCCTAAAATTAGCCCGTAGTCGAACTAAACGATATCTTGTCGTCATGGGCATATGTGCGGGCGCGCGAACAAAAAATGCTTACATTATCATGTGTAATTTCGTAAACAAGCGGCAGCTATACGCTGAGAGCGCTAATGCCCCCGTCCGTCAAACTCTCTGTGGTTTCTTTTAAAGTTCGTCGACTTTTTTTTTTTTTTTTTTTAATTTGACGCTTCCTTTTTTTTTCTCGTTGCCCAACTATAGCGTTGCGGGTGGCCACTTGAAAAATGTTTCGGCGAGATGTCTGTAAACCTTCTAAGAAATTCAACGAGCAGCACTTGTCTTTTTTTTTGCAAGGAATCACGACGTATGAGCGAGTAGCCGTGTCGATTAAATAAATGAATTTAGTTGAATTATCAAAATTTAAAGCGGAAATAAATTTTTTGAACGTTTTACTCTAATCTTAATAGTATCAATTTCCCTCTGAACGGAACGAATAATAACTGGGCATTTTATGAAATATTTATAACCATGTTTTTGCGAGCAGAATTGATCCGAGTTCTTTAGACTTTGACTTTAATATTTTTGAGCTAAAATTCAAAAAACATTTTGTTTAAACAAAACCATTGTTGTAGTACTAACCGGAATAAGCTCCCACGCTGAGTGAGAATAAAAATAAAAGTTATAGAGAAGTTCTAGCAAGAATTATCATTCTGCACAGTAAATCGGATCCCAGTTGGCAAAAAAAGAAAAAAATAATTGTTTTAACAGTAAAAATTATATCATGAATATTAAAAATTATTGTTAGAACAGTAAAAATGACCATGGTGAAAAGTAAAATTTATTCACCGATCCTTTTAAGGTTAACTGTTCCAGCATAGTAATTTTTACTGTTCTTATCATAATTTTTGAGTATGGCAAAGGTTTTTCCACACACCGGAAAAAATGTTTCTACATACCAAAAATCTCGCGGGGAACGAATTAAGATACCGTGTGTGTACAACTATAATAACCCTACCTGGTGTAAGTCTCAACTCTCAACTAAAATTTCTTCTTAATGACTTTTTTTTGTTAATTCCATTAAACTAAATCATATTATAATTTCAGAACATTTCATTGGGAACCACAATCCTATTGTGTTGGTGTAAGGTACTTTACAAAAATTTGTTACAGTTGTAAAATTCTTTGAAAATGTTTTTGTTTAAGTAATTCAAAGTTTATTTTTAAAATAAAATTTCAATTCAATTCAATTTTTGCTTCTATATTTGAGACATAATAACACTTTTATTTTTTTTTTGAACGATCATTTGATATTTTTGCAGTCGGAGGGGCTTTGCCCTCGTACTCCCCCACCCCACTGATCCCCCTGGGGCTCCGCACAACCTTTTTTGCAAATCATCAACGTATTTACTATTTTCCTCACACTTATTGCGAAAAGTTTTGTACGCAACTCGTGCGGGACGATTTCCCACACTCGTGTGATAGACTCACACTCGTGGCTGGTGACGGTAACTCGTGCCTTACGATCACACTCGTGCTATGTACTCGTGTGCTCAACTGGCACTCGTTCCCATCAACTCCAGCCACTCGTGCGAGTCAATCACGACTCGTGCGGGAAATCATCTTTTCCGCACTTGTTACGTAAATAACTATTTTCTTACCTTCGGAATTTGTTGAAACAATTAATAAAAATAAACTTTCTTTATTTTATTCCATAACCTTAGCAGAGAAAAAATGTTTTTAGATAGTCACCAAAAAAATTTTTTTATTCACCAACCCAACGATTCAACGGACGGTGTAACATTTCAATTGAAATTTTACAAATATTTGTAACGTTTGTAAGTCTTCCAAAAAAGTAAAATTCAATGAAAATTGAAAGAAAATTCAATCAAATCTCGTTCTCCTACGTAAAAAATAACCAACTCGAAAAAAAAAAAAAAAGAAAGAACAAGAGTTACACGTCTGGCTATCGAAAGGCAACAAACAAGCCTAAAAAATACTCCCCTCGATAACGCACCCACGTATGCGTGACCAAACACTTGGAGCGCATCGGACGTTGAAATTCAGCCACGGGCTGCGGTAGTACGCCCAAACGCGGGAAGCGCCAGAATGGCCGCAGGACTTTTCTCGCGACTGCAGAGGCAAGGGTCAATTAGTTTCGGAAATTGCTGTGTTCCTATTATAAACGGTTCCAACTATCGATGACAAAATATTACTACTACTGCTGCTGCAACAAATTTACGGGTGGTATGTTTGCACACAGACAATTTAGCGTTTAATGTCATAATGTCACAGCACACAGCTTTTCCAGTGAGTGGCTCTGTTTACTTTGTTTATAGGATTAGAGCCGCAGCGCTACGGGCCAGCTAATACATATCGTTCGCGTAACTTTGTAATAGTTTTATTATGTTGTTTTGCTAAATCATTTCGTATAAATATGGGTTAAAGATATAGTCAATGATTCAATGTAATTTATTCATATATAGCTGTATAGTGATTCGTGAGAAAACTTTACAATACCATATGCATAATGAAAAAAATTGGTACTAATAAATTCAACCTTTTGTGCACAAACACTAAAATTAATGACAGCGATTTCGTTTAGCAGAAATGCAATTGAACTTGTTCGACATCGAAAAACAAATGATTGCATTTATCCAGGCGCTCTTGGTGGGCATCATCAAAAACAAGAACATCATGTGTTTCGGAAAATTTGAATTTAATTGAGTATTGTATAAGAGAGACAACAATCAACACGACGGCAAGTTTTTGTTTTTTATTGCAGTACAATTTTGAAACACTATTATTTTTATGGGATAAATTCTGCTGATTTAAGATTTGATGTTTAACGATGTCAGTTGTGCACTTTCACTAATGTTTATTTGGAGATGAAGTTCACATTAAAGAAAAAAAAAATATTTTACATGCGTATTTATAACACATTTATATTTTCATTGTCAACTTGCGCTATAAATTAAATAAATAGCGTATATTATGATCGGATACTTATCTTGTACATTGAAACAATAATAGTGTTCAATGGTACCTTCATTAATAATATTGAAAAAGATAAGTTCAACCAACTTCCCCAGCCTTAAGAAAAATATTTTACAAACTGTAATGCACGCTCGTTCGCATGAGAAAGACTATTTGTAACATTGTTGTTCTAATGTATTTAATGATTAATTATTATACATTTTTAAATATCAACTCGTTTATCCTTTCAAATACTGAACTGCAAGAAGTGACTTGAAAAATTGTTATTCTGAGATTACATAGGTATTGTGTAATTATTACACTGTAAAATAAATAGAGAATAGTTATGAATATTAGTTGGAATTTTTATAGATTCCTTTATAATACTGTATTTGATAAAATTGATTATAAATAATAATAATAAGGTATAAACTTTGTATTTTGGAGCATGACTATTTAAACATGATAACAAAGGAGCAAGTGAAAGGGGTTTATAGATATGTGTTAAAGTTGATTATAGTTTTATTCACAGGATTTATTACCATTTATTCTATCAAGTTTATTTAATTAACAAATAAACGATATTTAACTGCAGTGAAATCGATAAATAATTATTTTGCTATCAATAAATATAAGAAGCCAACAAACAAACTTCCACCTCATTGTGTAAGTCAAAAATAATTGTTAAATTTCAATGAGAGCGCTGAAAAAATAATTAAAACAAGTCTTTCCGACAAGTGCAAAGTAAAATATTATGCACACACTCGCACCACCTCAATGGGGCTAATGTAAACGTGGATGCGGAGCGATTTTTATCTATTTGCTTGCTGCATTAGAAAGGATAACGAGAAGTATTTGCCCAGAGTTAGGGTACAAAAGTTGGCTGTATGAGTTCAGGGGGACGGTGGAAGGGAGATGCAGAGTCAGCTAACTTTTGTGACCCTCCAACTTTTATTTCGTACAGATATATATATATATGCATACGCTTCAAAATGCGCCCACCTAAGCCTAAAACACACATGCAAACACAAGGGTTGCTGAGACTTGCGGCGAGCAATTGTATTTAATTGTGGGCTCGCAAAATTGAAGAAATATAAATTACAAAATGATTTGAATAAATATTTATCAACGTAAAATGTACAATACTACACATGATGCATGTGCATCCATCGAAATGAATTTAATAAGAATTTATTAATTGTTTCATAACAATATCCAGTCCCATGCATACGCGGAGCACAAATAAAATTTTAACGATTGCCCGATCAAATATCCAAATAAATTTTATAGAACAAACGAACAATTATTCGTCAGCTTTGATTCGACCAACAGGGAATTAAAACTACATTACAGTGCCAGTCCCATGTACTGATGATGTCTCTAGTTTACGGGCAGCCCCGAAACACGTAAGCAGCACTGTGTATTTCCAACACTTTCTAGCACATGTAAGGACCAAAAGCCTACCATATCCTCATAACTAAATAGTAAGTGCTACCATATTGAAATAGTAGCTGCAATAGATGGACACGTAGTTGCGGTCGTTCTTGAAACAGCCTGCACACATACAATCCGGCAGCACTCAACGCCCATCAAAAACGCATACAACCATTTGTATGGGATAAATGACCACAACTTCTGTAGGATCTCTCACCTCCGAGTTTCTACCGGTCACTCATTGGAGTTAAATATATCCATTCACTCCTCGCAGCCGAGTGGCCCGTCTCTTCAGTGTTATCCTCTCTTTCCTTTCATAGGTACCCATAGGATCTACTCACAGCTCATATGCATTGCGCGTAGTGCGTTTGCGTTGTTTAAGCCTTAAGGCTGTGTGAGTGCGTGCACGTGTAGGTAGTCAGCTTTCAGCTATGGTTGTCGAATCGGGAACGGAAGTCGGTGGGTGCGACTATTTTTAGATCATCGGGGGGTTTCGGTATGCAACGCGTCAAGCCGGACTTTTCGTGGAAGCCCGAGTGCCCAAGTGGATTCTCGTGCCTTTTGTTTATTGTATACGCGTGGTACCTCGACTTGTAGGGATTGTTATCGGTTCAGACGACCGCGGAGATAATCTTCCGCTTCGGTGTTCAGTGATTACCGTTAATTTGGATACTATAGGCCTCTGTAAAGTGAAGTTTCTGGCAGGTTTTCTCATTTCATCGTAAAATACAAAAAAAAAAACTTGTCTCAAAGTTTTTGTACAAATCTAAGTTAAGGATAAATACAAAAATCTTGAGAATTTTAAGAAATGAAAAAGTTTTTTTTCAACCCCCATTTATACAAATTTGAAAACTTTTAAAAATTTTCTAAAGTAAATCCCAAGTGTTATTGAAAAACCGTAAAAGTTTTTAAAAACTTCCAAAGATGTCGAAAACTTTGAATACTTTTATATTTAAAAAAACTTCTAGGAAATAACAAAAACTTTTTAGAAATCTTTAAAAACACCTCGAAAAACTTCTAGAAAATTCCAAAAATTCTCGAAAAACCAAAAACTTTTATCATCTTAATAACTCCAAAAACATCCGAAAAACTTCTAGAAAATTTCAAAAACATTTTCAGAAATCTCTTCAACTCTAAAAACACCCCAAAAAACTTCTAGGAAATTACAAAAACATTGTCAGAAATCTCTCTAACTTTAAAAAAACTATCAAAAATACCGTAAACTTTTGTTAGATTTTTTAAATCTTGAATTTTTCGAAAAATATCAAAAACTTCGGAGAAATCACAAAATTAACAAATTTCGAAGAATTTTGGTCATCCAAATAGTTTTGAGACGAGACGGAATTTCCGCTTCATATCGTCTCGAGACTTTACTGTTATAAGATCTCGTGTTATCTCGAACTAAGTATTGCATAAGTCTAGTTCGTTAACATATTTCTCAATATTAATTTGTTTCAGGGTGGGTAATTACGCGTGACGTTTGTGACTAAAACCCATGACGCCAAATTCAACATCTCATCAGTGATAAAAAAGACGTACTATCGTTATCTCAGGCCATGCATACAGCATACACGGAAGCGGTTTTACCCAGAATTGTCTCACTGTTGCATCGATTGTTTGCGTCGATGCACTTTTTTTCATCGTTTCATATCGGTGGCTCACTCATTAGGAGTTTTATAAATGACGAAACTCACACTTTTCATGGACTGCCCCCTGACTAAAAAAAACTCTGATCGAAATCACGCTACCGGATACTCGTCCACGAAAATTTCTAATTCGAAAAACTCTATTCGCAGTCACGCCTTAATATTGGCATTGCACAACACCTCGGTAAAAAGAATAAGCTGCTCTGCGATACCAAGATTCGCGGGGTGGGGGTATTAGAGCGTTAATGAGACGAGCCGGCCACTCTCTTGAAAACCGCGCGGGGCTTTGAAATGAAAAATATCCCCACGTCTCGTTCGAAATGTAGATCACCAATGTATGTGTGTGTGGATCTGTGTGCGAGTAAAAGAGACACAGTTATTCCGCTGCGGGGCGAGATTTGGACACAGCTGCTGCATCTGCCGAAACACGTGCTCAGGATAATAGAGCGGGGGCCGGCTCTCTCTCGAACCCAAGCTCATTGTCCGCTGGTATTACGGGGGGCCTTGCCCCCTCGTGTTGCATTATCGGCTCCGCGCAGTGCTCCTATTCATCGCGTGTACGGTTTCTCGTTTTGCTTTTCAAAGTCCGTCAACGCGATACCGTTTGGTTGTTATCGGCGCGATAGAATCTTCACGGCGCTTTAACCCTTTCTGATTGGATTTTCGAGCAGTTTTTGATTTTATACGATCACGCTTGTGGTTGATCGTCCGATTCTTATAAGGAATTCTTCTTTAGAAAATTTATTTCAATGATTATAATTTGATAAATAAATTAGTAAGCATGAAAAAATGCACTTGAATATACCTATGAAGCACTGAAATAAAATGACATGGGAATCAGTAGACATTATTGTCACAGGTGTAAAAACAAAGCAATGAATACAACACAAGTCAGATCGATAATATGTATGTACATTTTTATTTTTGAACATTTTGTTTTCTCTGCATTTCCCCTCGTATATATATCTATATATTTTATGATGATGATGTTACAACAATAACGTTCCTCGAAAAATGGCAAATCTCGAGTTTTGATCACACAATCGCTCGATCTCTCTCTCAACAATCAATTACCTAATCATCATATACATAATTTTTGATATTCATCGCGCTATATATATATATTTATATTTATAACATCCGCTATACAATAAATCAATAGACACTTTTGCAATCCCGCTTTTTTTCCCTCGCATACTTTTACAATACATACAGAGATCTAATGATTCCCGAGACTCGAAAGAAAAGCCGTGGATCTTCTTTGCGCTCACACGGACACGATGACACTTTGCTTTCGAAAGAAGAAAAAAATAATGAAAGAAAGAAAGACGAGTATTCCAAATCTTCCCTCAACAACGAGCCAATAGATCAGATCGGGAGAATGAAAAATTAACGCGCATTTCGTACAAAATACCAGTGACGTGTATTCACGTCGATAGTCCTATTATCAATACACACGCCTCATAAATCACTCACCGCGTTCTCGAAGCCGCTGTCGAGTGAATTAACACTTTTCGGCGTAACAAACGCTTCCTTCAAAATTGAATTGCCAACAGTGCACGGGTCTTAATTAATAACCAACGGAACGACTTGTATTCTGTACACTCCGCGTGGTCACACTATTGGCGAGGTTTATTTCCAATAATTTTTTTTCCTTTTTTTCTTTTTCAATCCGGAATCAAAGTGACACTCGTGTTAAAAAAAATCTCATCTCTTAATCCACGATTAAATTTCCCCGTATCATTCGTCATTCAGCTCTGATCGTCCCTCCGCACACGTACGCACACTTGTTCCTTAAAACACAATGCAGCTCTCTCTGAGCACCCCACAAATGATCGACGAGTTAAAGATCCAGCTTTTCATTGAGCCCGAGAGAGACGCAACGAGATAGAAGTACAACGGCATATATATATATATATATATATATATATATATATATATATATATATATATATATATATACTAAACTCGAAGCCGGTGTACTTTACTTTTTACGCTCTCGAGATGTAAAATTTTAAGCACGTGCGTGCCAATATACGTGTATAATATGTATGATAATGCTTATTACCTACATAACTTCAAATATCTTATCTATTCACACTAGGCTATCATTATACGAATCGTTAGATTTTTATTTATTTTTTTTGCGGTATTCATTACATTTTTTATTCACTACGTAGTATGTAATTGTCAGCTCTTTTGTGTGGTGCGTCATTTTTTTAAATTTAATTATCACACATAAATGCACGTGGGTTCGAGTTCCTGATACACGTAACACCCTTTAATTCTCGAATCGATTACAGGCCCATATTATACAAGCTTCCGGTCCTCGTGCGGGGAATCAACAAGTGGCCAAGTGTTACCACTATAATATTGTATTATTTATTTGTTTATTCATATACAGTGATGCATGGAGATGAGCTTTTATGCATTGTGGAGTACAAGGACCAAAACAATTATTGACTGAGAGGGACAGAAATATAACTCAAAAGCCCTGTGCCGAAGGAACGGGATTATTTTGTTTGCACTGGTTATCTTGATGATTTTTAATGATTTAAAATGAAGCAAAGCACCTCCTTGTCCCTTTTTATCTCCTGACACTGAGTTGTCAATTATTCAGAGCAAAGCTGAGTCGTATCCTTGTTTCTCACAGGTGATGAAACAAAAAAGCAATCGGATAGTTTTTTCTTAGTATTGACGTTAATTCGATTGAGCTTTCAAGTTCAACGCCAGCGGCATTTTTCATCGCATTAACCATGAACGCATTTCTTGATCGAATGCATTGAAACTGAGTTCCGCCTGTGGGTTAACCAAGTGCGCGTTAAAGCACGCAATTTATTGACTATCATAAAAAGGGGCGATAACCCCTCGCGTTTCATCACAAAATCGAGAGTAAAAACAATACGGGAAAAACGAGGGAGAGAGGAGCGCGGTGAGGGAGAACTCGGGAAAAAAGAGAGATAAGCAGAAACGAAAAGGAGGGGTAAAGTGACTTTAGAGCGTCCTCGGCGTGACTTGTGCGCGCATGCACGCCTTGCATTTTTACGCGCCCGCAAAGTTTGTACAGGTGAACCGCGGCTCCTCGATCACTCGGTTGGAATTAAAAAATTGGAATCGAGAGCTCGAAAAATTGGCCTCGGCCAAGGGGGGTCAAGGACGAGGCGTGACTAACTTTTTTGTTTTTTTCCAATTTTTCCTCCATCACTCCAACCGAACGATTTGCCTTCGTTGTTCGCATTTTTATACCTCTCCTGCACTGTCCCGAGGATTTTCAATTTTGCGTGTCGCATACATGTGGAAAAAGCTCTTTCACACTTATATTCGTATAGGGTGATTAGTTATCTAAAAATCTCAAGATTGATTTTTATTTTTCTTTTTAAATCCATTTATTTACATAAAAAATTGTTGTTTTTTTATATATGTGTATAATATATCAAGTATCTTTATTATTTAACGCGAAAACAGTCGACTACGAACGCACACCGTCGCTTCGTAAAGATTTTTTACACCTTGGGATGATAATCCACTGCATCGTTCGCTCGCTCGGTTAACCAATTTACAACCGCATCTCTCGATGATGAGAGTTAAATTAAATTTAAAAAAAAGAAAAATCGTAGAAAAAAAAAAAAAAAGACTCGCACACCCATATGTATGTAACATATATATATATATTATATAATACACGCAGACACTAACATTGCACATGTACACGCACACGCACAAACTCACTCCATCAACGGCGATTAGTGAACGGTATCAACAGTGCGACTATGTACTTTAATATACAGACTATATGTATAACGCGACCGTATGATTTTATTTACTCGACCGCGGGGAGCAACGGCCCGCGGTTTAGTTCCATTCCTTGGAGAAGTCTTCGTTGGCAGGAATCCACTCCTGTTTGACGTAGACGAGGCTCGGATCGTAGGCATTGTTGCTCGTGGCGGGGCCACTCGTGGTAACAGCTATTTGGTGCTGTTGTTGTTGCTGCTGCTGATGAGAAGACGACACCGTTGATTCAAGGTCCCGGCTGTGGGGCCTTGAATTTCGGTACTCTCAGTACTTGTGCAACGTTATGGGCAGATTGCCGCTGGTCTGGATCGCGTTGCAGTCCTGGTAGTAGCGGTGCGGGTGGTACAAGGGTGGCGACGACGCTGCCCCCGAGGACAACGATGTGGGAGGACTAGACCTGCAATTGGGTAAAATGGTGATTTTTTCCTCTTTAGTACATACTTTCATCGAGAAAAATTGTAGAGGGTGGTCGGACAAGGGATGAAAGCGCGAATGCAAAGCTTGTGAAAACGTACTTGCAACACGGATTTATAAAAAAATTTTTGTGGTGAAAAAAAATCATGACTGACGTTTGGGCGGCTGATGGGGTGCTACAATTTTCATTCCGGCTGATTGCGTCACATTGCCGTCTATATTACCAGTTTTTTGAAATAAAAACAAATGTAAAAGTTGAATAATTTTTTTTCAAGTTTATTGTTCAACCGTTTCATAATAAATAAGCACGAATCTTGGGTTACGATGAAAACATTTAATGCTGTAAAACGTTGCAATAATGTTTTATTGGAAAATAAGCTTCCAACTTGTAATGTATAAAGACAACCAAAGCGATTTGATTGAAAAACAAATTGACAGGAAACAAACAAACAACCTCGGCTACGTGATATTGTTTGAAAAAATCGATGTATCGTTATGTTGTCGATTGATAAAATTATCACATCCGGCAAAAATTTACTTTTAAAACGGTAATGATTTTATTTCATTAATACAATATCCGAGTACAGTCAAAAATATTATCCTATTATACAAATAAACCGTACAGCCAAAACACGACGATCGAAAAAAACATTTTTCCAAGTCTTGTTTTTAAAAGTCTTATTATTCCTCCATCAAGGCGTGACTTAATATTTTTACGAATTATTGTCTGGGTCATCTTCCCCTTCACTGCCACCTGAACATCCCTCCCATCGCCCATCAGAAACAACGAAAACGGATCACACAAACACGCAATAAAAAGTTCATCCAACTCATTTTTTTTTTTCTAAGAAATCGACAAACAGACGATTACAATCTTCCGTCGTCGGGATCGTTTTTCGCGACAGCGCTAAATATCATCGGCTTCAAGTCCAAAGGTTCCAGCCGTATGATAGACGAGAATACGTTAACGCTCGTATCTCGGGAAGGGGGCAAAAAAATATTGCGACCACATGGCTGCGACGCTAATATAACGGCAGGCGGCACCGTCTTCCAGCACGAGCCCAATGACGAGGAGGACGTTTTAAGACCGGCAATTTCACGGCTTCGCGCCTCATTCGATTACCCTCGTAATTTCGCCGCGCGACGCCTATTTTACGGCTCCGGTGTTCTCGAAAATTTATTCGGATGTTCGCGGATTTGTCGCTCGGTGATTTGCAAATTTTTGTGGTTTTTTCTTTTTTTTTTTTTCTTTTTCTTTCTTTAATTTCGAAGATGATTGACGCGAACAAACAAGAGAGCCGCGTAATCAGTTGGAAGGGCGTGACGCATAAAATGCATTTTTTTTTATCTGTCGCGCGTGAGCATTACTTATGCCTGCGTAATTAAACTTTGGATTGGGCGATTCTCTGTTTTTCCACCACAGTGACGCATTTATTTGACTCATCGCGATCGATATTACTTTTCCACGGATGGTTCGTCTGTGCTTTGTCGTAGTTTGTAGCAAACAACGAACATATTTTTATTTGTAACATTAATGTTAAACTTTTTCATATTAAAAAAGAGAAATTTATTAGTGTAAAGGAATAATCACGTGTTCTCAACGCAATGTCCGACGATTGGAATTAATGAATGCCATTAACACTGATAAGCGCTCACACCTAATTAGTCAATCTTACGCGAGATTACAATGCTCGTTGCTACGTCATAATCTTATACATTTCCGCAAACATTGCATTTCCTAATAAATTGATTTCAATATGTTCTTATTAAAAAAATGTTTCGGCTATAATGAATTATCTTTGATGCATGATGAAGCGAAAAATGATTCCGTCAATCTAGTAGAACAGGCATGCCAAGCAAGTTGTAGGAATCTCTTTCTTAAAACAATGCCAAGACTTTTGCTTCTCACAAATATAGTAAAAGAACTTCATGAAACGTCATTGAAACACGTAACCTCCAAAGTATCAAAAACTGAACCGCATACTTTATACATCTTTTTTTCTCCGAACAGATGTTTTTATTGCATTTTGTGACATAATCCTAATTTTGATATAACTAATAAGCCATCAACCCTTATTTTCTTCAATGCGATCCAAAAAGTCAAAACACGACATAAAAAAGTCGAAACAAACCTGTACATCTGACAGCTGGGCGATTGCGTCTCCTGGTACATGGCCGCGGCATCCGGACTGGCCGCCTCCTGGTACCATTGGGCGTGTCCAATGCCGTTGTGACCACTCCTGGGCACTGTGTTATAGGCATCCGGATGATCAGTCATGAGATAGCCAGGCGGGCAGTAGGCGCTGTACATGTTGGTCGTGGAGTTGGGCGATAGATTGGAGGGTCTCGCGATGCTACTGGTTGTAACGTGTCCGTAGGCACCTGAGGAAGCCATCATCGCAGCCACGGCGGCCGTTGTGCTCGCGGTACTGGCGGTCGTGGTCGCTGCCGCCGCAGCCACGGGTGTGGACAGGTCTCGGCTAGAGTTACCGACGGCCGAGACGACGCTACTCATCGAAGAGACCTCCGGTCGCGAGGTCATGATCCCTGGATGCTGTTGCTGCTGTGTTATGCTGTGGCTTTGGTGGTGGTGCTGTTGATGGCTACTGTCGCGACTTAGTTGGCTGCTCATCAGCTGGCTGGAACCGGTGTCGCGGTTGTTAGTCATGAGGGCATCGACGCTAAAACTCGTCGGGTCTAGGCCGGCCATTGCGACATCTTGAATCGTGGACTGGTGATGTGGTTGCTGTTGGTGATGCGTACTATTCTGGTGACTTGGCACCAACGAGCTCTGGATGACACTCTGGGTACCGCTGACCGACGACTTGTTGTCCTGGATAGGGCTGTGATGGTCGTGGTACTTGCTGCCAATCATACAGTGAACGGCCGAGTTGGGATCATTCATTGGTTCCCGTTTGGGTTTGCAGTGACCACTTTGATTGAGGAGTTGCTTTTTACTGCTGGAACTTGTGAGATCACTGCTGGACTGGAGTCCCACATTCAGACTAGACTTGGTGTCTTCCGTTCGCTGATGCTTAGTCTGAAGAAGTCCCTGGCGTTTGAGCGCCTCCTCCTTTTCCTTAAGGGCATCTTGCTTCTTAAAGCGCCTCCTACGTCTCAGGTAGGAGCCATTGTCAAACATGTTGTAACTGTCGGGGTCAAGACACCAGAAGCTTCCTTTGCCGGGTTTCTTGTCATCTCGCGGAACTTTCACGAAACACTCGTTAAGACTCAAATTGTGCCTAATGGAGTTCTGCCAGCCTTGTTTGTTTTCCCGGTAATAGGGGAACCGTTCCATTATGAAATTATAGATTCCGTTCAGCGTGATCTTCTTATCTGGTGCATTTTGAATGGCCATGGTGATAAGCGCGATGTACGAGTACGGTGGCTTGACCATGTCCTTGCCCGGATGGTGCATGTGCTGTTGAGCGAGGCCCGTCACGGGGTAACCCGCAGGACTCGCGTAGCCACTATAACAGTACTGAGGCTCGTAGTAACCCGGCGCAGCCCCCACGCTAGGGTAGGACGTGGCGCCCATGCTCATGGGAACCGTAGTCGGGCGCCTATAATAGGCATTTTGTTCGCTGAAGAACGTGTGCATTTTGCTTTCGATTGTGCGCAAATCGTTTATCACAGCTGTCGATGACGAGGATGGTGATAAGGTGGGTGGAGATACCTTGGTGGGATAGTGCGTTAGATGGTTGTCGTAGACGAACAGCTCACCACCCTTGGGACAGGACTTAGGGCAGGACAGGTCGTCAAACGTGTTGTTATTGTTAATGTTGTTGACTAGCATGCCTGTGCCTTTGCATAGTCAACAGATTATAACGTTCTCAATCACCGAGTAGTGTTATCCACTAACGAAACACAAAAAATCACAATATCAAACGGACACTCGCGAGTTTCAAGTTTCAACGGATATCTACTGCACGTCACCACAATGCCTTAGTGCAAAGGCTGGGCTACGATTCCTGGTAATGGTGTGCGATCGCAGGTACCACTTTTATTATAACTGGTAACAGCAAGAACATCTGGGCTTTCCCTCCCTCTCTCTCGCTTGACACTTCCACCAATGATAACACAGTGAGTTAAACTACACAGGTAGTTATACAGGTGAGCTGCAGACAAGGCGTGCAGTGCAACTGTCCACGATGCAGAAACAACGCAACGGCTGCAGTGGCGCGCGCGTGCTTGTGCGTGCACTTACGGACCGAAACTGCTGCTGGCAGTCTCTGCAGAGAATCCCAACACCTCTTCCCTCGAACCGTCTATCTCACTTTTCGATGAGTGTTAGTGTTTCCCTTACTCTCTCTCGCTCTCGTGCCAAATATGTTAAACGCCGTCTGCTCTCTGAAAACGCAGCGCGGGCCATGCGCGGGCGTACCCTATCATCTCCATCTCTGTCCCTTGCTTCTTCCCTCTCTCTTGATACTTCAGTAGTGGGTATGATGTACAATTCTCCAGTTATCCCGCATAGTATAACGGTGTAGTACCCACCTACGGAAGACCGGTAGAAAGGGTCTGGTTGCTGCGATTGGAGGGTAGAGTTGAGGACGGGGCATCGAGCAGAAGCGACAGCCAATGCGAGAGAGCGGCACTAGCTGGGGTCGGATGCTTGCCGAACGGAGAAAAGGCCGGGTTCTACGGACACACCCTCTACGCACTCTGCTTCGTACCGTGTGCGCGATGCGGTATGTATGGTGACGTACACGTATACGCGTGGGTGAGATGGTAAAGGATGAAGAGATGTACCACGTTATAAAGGAGCGAAAGAGACGAGCGAAAAACGATCGACTTTGGCAGTGTAGCTGCAGCATAGAGTTTTTTGAATGGAGCGTTTCATCGCGAGGGTGGGAGATGGAGAGGAATACTAATGTGCGTTTTGGAGCCCAAAAAAGGAGATGACGGATTCCACCTTTTACTCTTTATCTTTCTTTTTGTCTTCAACTTGATTTATTTTTTAATTCCACTTCGTTAAGCATACTCCATGTCTATGGGTCTTGGGTTGCTGCGAATTTTACTTGCAAAAAAATAGAAAGGTGTGCCGATACGCTGATTCACTTATACACATTGCCCACAATGGTGGGGATAATGTTGGAAATAAAATCTGAATGACTTTTCAGACTCAGTATGTGACGCAACAGATTTGTAGACGAGATTGAGTTTTTCACGATTACATCGGGAAGCAGGTAAAATATAATAGATAAATCTCACTAAAGGATGACCCAGTTCTGGCTTAAAGTGCCGGTTAATTTAAAATAAGTTTTTTTAACGTTAAAATACTACGTTGACTGGAAGCAATAGGATATCAACTCTAGGTCACTCGGCAACCATTAATAGAAGAAAATGTCATTTGGATAGCTGACCTTTCAATGCCATTTTTATATTCCAGTCACATTTCGTAGGGTTCGATACCACCGTAGATCCCCTGAATACCTGTTTATTTAGTCAAGTGAGAAAATATCTAACCTATTGTTAAAAGTGTTACGGTAATAGTTTTGAGCCTTTCTTCTTTCTGAGATAATAGTGCAAGCGTAGAAAATACACCTTTTGAAAAATCGTTGTCAGAAATACACTGTCTAGCTACCGATCACCATACTCCTATATTATCTCAGTGCAGACTTTATGGATCCTCAGCACCTTTGTGCTTTACTAAGTGGTATTTATTGTGGTCATGCAGGTTTAACCGGTTGGCGATTAAGGATTCGGTCGTTTGTATATTTATAAGACAAAAAAAATTTGATAATGCAGACTTGGGTTGTTAGGTTAATGGCTCCAAGTAAGTTTAAACTTTCCATCGTCCTTTTCTTACCTTAAACGATCGGACAAGTACGTTTGTGTCCAGCTGACAACGCGTCGACCGTCAGTTCAGATATTTGTATAATACATGCTAACACTACGTACATTAGATAAAGTCTTATAGGCACCCTAGACCACATACGTAACTCAATGTGAATGGGATAAACCGGACAAAAATGCCACTTTTATTATCGATAATTAAGGAAAAGTAAACATCCCTCTTACTTTACTTATCTAATTTTAGATACCATCTTGGCTTTAGTATAATCAGCCCTATCACAGTCAAATTTCATGCGAACAATGTTTCTTATCAAACGACTTATAATTCTAAATGATTGGTATAAAGTAGTTTTATGAAACCATCGACTGTGACTTATTTTAATAGGAAATTTTCGCAAAAAAATGTACAGCAATGGTTCACTAAAATGCACGAAACCACCGACAAAGTACAATGATAAAAAAAGTGTCGATGATACAAAAGGCTCATCAAAGGGACTTTTTGGTTAGCTGGACAACCCTTACTATTGACGAGAGAAGAGAGGCAAGAAAAGTAGATAACCAAAGACATGGTTATACATGAGGAATAGTAGGGCATCTGTAAGACAGAGAAACGCTTTTATAGAGTAAAGGATAGAAAAAAGTGGGGAGGTAACCCCACGTATAAACGCGAAGAAGAAGAGAAAGAAAAAGGATAGAAAGAGGAGAGTTAAGTGGCAGGAGAGGGAGGAGATTCAATTTAGCGTCTGTTTTCCCAAGGGTGCGACTCCCGGCTTGCGAAAACACTCGAGGACACCTTCATCTTGGCCTCGAGTCCTTCTCGTTCGTCTATCTCTGCGTAACCCTCCGGGAAAGCCGTCTGTCTTCCCCTCGTCTTCAACAAGAGCCTCGAGAATTCCTGTGTACTGGCTGCTGCCTCTTCTTTGCCTCATCCTCCTCCTTCTTCCCCCTCACTTTGATGAGATACACGTACGGGAGCCTTTGTTTGGATAGTTCGTCCATCTCGGACAAAGTAATCGCCTAATCATCCTCTTGGCAGCTCGAACGAGCACACGCGCGTGCGCATGATATACTCCCTCTTGATGACGACGGCCAATCAACTTGTACGATTGGTCGATGAGTGGAGAACATTTTTTAGCTTTTTTCTATTCCTTTTTTTTTCTCCGCTTCATACATTAGAAATACATTTTGTAACTAGGGTTAAAACGATCTGCAAGTGAAGTACAATTTTTCATAAATAACCGATATTCCAGCGTGGAACAATATCTCGAATCAAAGTGTCCTCATTGCGAGATCAAAGCTCTTTGAAAACACAACTACGATATTTATGACTTGAAATAATTAGTCAAACCAACCCCTTAATTTTAACAAAATTATTCACCAACTCGTACAAAATTTTCCTGTACCACTCTCTCTTTTTTCCCCTTACAGTATTTTTAAAAAAAAGTATCGACTGCTTTAACGAGCCTGAGCCCTCCACTTTGCAGCAAAATCATGAATATTCATAGCTCGAAGCTCGCAGCAAGTGCAACAAAAGACGTCGACGACGTAAAATCGATGATCGCGACACGGAGAGAACCCCCCCCCCCCTTTATCCGCACTGCAACAATAACTTTGAGGGAAGATAGACGCGTACCTAATTTTCATTTAAATGGCGCTACCTAGTTAGAAGTCGCTCGCTCAATTTGTGTTTCAATTTGCGGCCCACGCGGAGAAGAGCCGCGGGCAAAGACAACGTCTGCTCGAGACGATGTGCTTGCATTACGACGTTTGAAGTTTTGGCTCCGAGTTTAATTATCTTTTGTACTGACTTTAGGTTTCGGGGTAGAGAGAAGGTCAACTGCGATACTCGAGGTGTGCCCTGTCTCATTTCTCTTTCTTTTTTCTCTCTGGCAGTGAGGCGTTCATAAATTGGTGCGTACATTAGGAACAGCTAGCGGTGTTTAGTCTGTTCGTGCTAGACTGGACTGAACAAACAGCCGGTTGATTAGGACGTTTTTCCTTCCTACCTCGTTTGCTCGTTTACGCGTGTGTGTGTACGTGATAAAAATTGTATGGAAAATACGTTTATTTATGAATTATAATTGTTTACAACATGTCTGTCTTTGGATTTTCGAGTCACAGGTGCATCAGATTACATGGTTTTACATCAGTAGTTACGTTCTACAATATTTAGAGAAGAAGAAAAAAAAGATAGATCAAATTCATGTTTACAGGGCGCGCATTCATCACAAACAGAGGGAAAAATTTACGGGTGCATAAGAAACACTGAAACGGTAGCTCCCATAAAACCCAACCCCGTGTGAGAGCCGGTTCTTTGAGAGCGGCCGAAAAAGCCGAAAAAGTGTTTTAAAATTTTCGCTACTACCATGGACCTCGAAAAATAAACGCCTCCCGAGAGTTGCCTTGACCCAGCCGCACGCTCGTGAAGCATAGGGATAAGAAACGAACGCCTATAGTGAGGTATACTCTTTCCTAAGAACAATAAACGCTTCTGTGCTCTCCACTCGACTCATCCTCGATGTAAGGCTATATAGGTTGTAACTGTGTATCACGTATAAGAAAGATTAAGAGTGAAGGATCTGCGGCCGTCATGTTTGTATCTATCGGGGTAGCTCGTGAGTTGTTACGTCAGGTCGTTTCCTGCTCGGTAGAAGGGAAGGAAATAATATTGTGCACTGAAGCGGAAAAAAGTTAAATATTGATGACAGTGGCTCTCTATGGCGTAATTTTTTTTGTTTAATTTACTTACGATACGTATTACTAGTTCTATCTAACTCGACTGATCATATCCAAAGAATCTGGGCTGACTAAACCCAAAAATTTCGTCACAATTTTTAAGGGAAGAAACCCCATTGGAATAAATAATTACTAATGTAGTTCTCCAGAATGAAAAAAAAGTTTGTTGTTTGGCTGTGTTATATTATTAGTTACTGCGACCATATTCCAGTTTTCAACTCTATTATTCCTAACTAACCCCAACTAACCCCAACTAACCCTTATAAAACCCCTTTTTTTCCAGCCTCACCTTCTTTTCGACCTTGCAACTAACCTTGTTTCTCGCACGCCCAGGGAACCTATCCTTGGATCACCCCGAGTGCAAAACTAGCCACGAGACTCAAGAACCAAACTGGCTAATTATAATTTCATTGTATGCAATAGATTCGACAGCTTGACATCATTTAAGTCATTGATAGCTTTGTTGTTAGCATGTTTCTTAGTCTGACAGACTTAAGGCAATAGCGAGTTTGGTTCCCGTCCAAAATTTTTCAATGGTTTTAGTCAGTCGTCTCACTTGTACTATACACTAGCCGGAACCCCAGCACTACCTATACGGCAGTTTCGTAAACATAAAGATGTCTTTTAAAAAACCACCTTTTTCCCCTAAAAAAAAAAAATTCTTTCCATTAAACACGAAGCAAAGCAGAGTGCGCTTAAAACGAACTGTGCCCTCAAAATAATACCCTGTATTGGATTGATGTCTGAGTCTTTTTGAAGGGAACTTGCACTATGGGGTCCTGTATGAAAAACTCACGTATGGGGGGGGGGGAGCGGAGATAAAAATGGGCACACAAGGAATCGAACACAATAAAAAATATCAAATAATTCTATTGTATGCGTTGTTGATTAATAATGAGTCAAAGAGTCATCAACGAATGTATGTATTGTGGAGAAATTTCTTTTGTTCGGATTTACAAGTAGTTTTGGATTGCAGTAAGTGGAATATGTTTCGATCACGTTGAACTGCATCAAGTATTTGTCATACAACATATTTTATTTCGTTCATCAAAGGTATATACTTCTGAGATCAGACTTTATACGACCACCAAAATTTACGAAGAGGAAACTTAGATGTTTTGAGCAACTGACATGTTTGACAGCTCACGACACGAAGGAAGTAAAAAAAAAAAAGGAGGAAAAAAACAAATATATGACTCGCTCCAGCTATGGTCGTAGGGAGAGAAATTTAGCTCCGGATTTTGTTTCCATGCGCCTCTTATACGTAATTTTTTTCCCAACGAACGGATGTTAAGAGCAACCAATTTTTTCCTTGGAAAATTTTACTTTGGCCGCTGTTGACTGCAAACGGCTGTAGATTATCGTCGCTCGAACTTTTTTTTTTTTTTTTTTTTTTTTTCATACACATTCTGCGACGCACACATAAAACAATATTGCAAGAAAAAATAGTTCGCATGAACAAACATGTCGAAAATAACAAATTGTTTCGTGAGACAATATCAAAGTATTTTTTTCCGTTCGAAAGAAACACCGCGTAGCGATTATCACCGCTGTGTTAATGTTATTCTTCGGTTTCGACGTGTCGTGTCAATGAACCAAAATTCCGCACTCATTGACGAGCACCTTGCAACAACAGGACGCCTCCTCGACAGCACAACACGTTGACGATAAAGAAACGAAAATACGCGATTTTTTCAAAACACGCGCCAAAAAACACCCAATTTATCCTCGAAACAACAACAATCTTATCATCTCACGCGCCCATTCGACGACGATGTACATACAGCCGAAAATTAGCATTATGAATTTTAACAGTGCGAAAATAACAACCAAGCAGCTGGAAATATTCGAGCCACGAACCTTTAGCCAGCGCAGCTTTTCTGACTCGCCAAATTTTCGCTGGGCGAGCGTAAACATCAGCTCGGAAATACAGCCCTCTCTCTGCATTTATAAAGTTTAATCAGAAAATCAGCCAGCTGGTAGACGATTTGAATTACAAAAAAAAAAAAAAAAAAAAAAAAAAAAATCAAGTAAGCATTCAAACTTCAAAAGTTAGTAAAGAAAGTCTGCGTCATTTAAACTGGACCAGCGAGTGTCTACCCCACAAGCACACCCCACGCAGACTGCTTCGAAATTCACGCGAAATCTTCTTTCTTTGGATCCGAACGAAATGATAACAAACAGTAAGCTACGAGGATGTTGCGCGTGGCCACGGGAATAGAGATTCCTTTTTTTTCTTCTCCTTTTGCTGATCTTCATAACCCAGTTTCTCGTTCTCGCTACGTACTAAGCAGACGTGGAGCTGGTGTTGGTGAATATTCATCCACCCCGTGGAGAACGGAAGCGTGAGGTGTATGCATTTCAACATCTGTCGTTACGCTTTTCTAGAATCTAATTTTTCATTAAAATTCATCCAACACTTGGGCGGTGACCCTGTTTATCAGATAGTACGTAGTTTGGAGTTGAGCTTATAAATCATTTTGGATCTATACTAAGCGTGCAATACCATAAACTCCGAGGGTCTGCGCACTCTTGACGTCATTGTTAGTCTTTCAAAGACTTCAAACTTTTTACCGGGACTTTAAGAGTATATATAGTTTAAAGTCATTAAAAAAGACTTTCTCATAAGTCATTATAAGTCTTTCATAGATTTCAGACTTTTTACCGGGACTCCAAAAGACTTCAGAGTGCGCAGCCCGATGAGAAACTCTACAAAAAACGAAAACAGAAGTGGATAAAAATATATGTTCATCCCTTTCGTGATAAAAAAACGCAGTGGATCTTATTTCTATGCTGCACGAGCTTGAAGCAAAACAAAAAAAAAAAAAAAAAAAAAAAAAGAAACGTGAGCTGTGCGACGACGATAGCAACTAGTACTTTGTGGCAAACAAAAAAAAAATATCTCCGGAGTTGTCAGAGTCAGTGGAAACAAGAGAAAAAAAGCGCAAACTCTTCAGCCACATACACACACATCACACGCTCGGAGGAAAAAATTCAAGGCGTGAAAAAGAGCCGCTAGCCATACGCGGTCGGACGCAACGTATGGACTTGTACACGCGCCGTTATATCCCACACAGAAACGGGGCTGGAACGAGAGAGGAGAGAGGCGTCGAACAATGGCCGCGATGCCGGGTGGCAATTTCACGCGACAAGTACCGCGCATCAGCATATCAATGGAACGAGGCAGCTCTGGCTGTGGGCAACGGCACAGAGGATTATCCTCGGGCTTTCTCTCTCTCTCTCTCTGCGGTTGGCTCGTGCAGATAGGGTTGTACGAGGAGAGAAAGCGTATTGCGCGGGTTTTCCAAGGCAAGGGGGAACTCGAGGCTGCGCGGAATGTACTGTATATCTCGATTTGGGTTTGGGCGACTAGGCTGCGGTATATAGGAGCTTCCAAGTTGATGAATTTATATTGTAATATGTAGTATATATGCGACGGGTTTGTCTGCACTCGGAGCAACGGAGATGTGGATTTCGATATTGGATATGTGTTTTATTGTGTTAGCTACGGGAACTGCGGGTAATTGACTACGCGCCCCTTGATTCCCTCCTGGTGTTTGCGTGAACTCGTGATAAGAGTGGAGTTATGGATTTGATTTCAATTCCGGAATGATTTGAGTTTTTAATTTTTTTTTATTTTTTTTTTTTACTGGAATAAAAGCCATGAAGATACATTCGATGTGAATATAAATTATGTACAAGATTTAGAACTTAAAGTATGTAATATGTGATTCGAGTGTTTTTCATTATGTATGTGATAGTTAACTTTGTGATGATACTGAAAAGGTATGGTTTGCAATTAAAGAAGTTTTATTAAAGGAAAAAAATGGCCAGCTTTTTTGTATAAATAAGCTCCTAAGAGAATTGTTAAGAATCCAATCCAGAAAAGTTTTTCAGATTTTCATAAACAAATACAGTTTTAATTATGAATGAGACTTTTTTTAGCATTGAAAATGGTAAATTTGTACAAATGTGATTTTTTTTTAAATATGTATGTTGCAATTAAACTTTTTGCTTTGATCATAAATATTTCGAAAGCGCCTTATACGCGAAAATGTATTATTTTTCACAAATGAACTCCTTGTTTTCTTAAGATTGTATTTTTGATGTAACAAAGTGTTTTGTTTGTTACTGTATTTTTTTTTTTTTTTTAGTGAACAATGTCTCGGGTGGTAATACTATTGAAAATTGTATTTTCAATACTTAACATTTTATTGTTCTAACATTGCTTTTTTTAACTTAATTTTGTATACCTAAGTCTTAGACAAGTTAGAAGTATACACCAAAAGTTTTAGATTTGCATCATGAATGTATCAAAATTTCATTAAAGACATACTCCTCAAAACAAGGAAAATCAAAGGAAAACCTCATCGATGCGTTATCCCGATGAGCAATTATGCGGACGCAAAAACAGGAAAGTACCACCGCACCGCTCATATCTTTTTTCTTGCTCCCCTTTCTTTTATCATCGCAATATGCATTACGTGTTTGCGAGCACGATTTTTCACGCTTCGCAGAACTCCCGAACGACGCGCGCACTTGTGTACACCCCAATAGCTGTTTGTGACGTTTTCGCGGTGCGCGCACTGTTTTCTGGCCTTTTGACTCTCTGTCTCATTTTTTTTTTTTTTTTTTTTTTTTTTCTCTTATTGAAATAACTTTCTCGCGTCTTACGAGTGAACTTGAAAAAAGCCAGGAAAAACAAGGCGCGCGTTCGCGAGAGAAGTTCAAGGTGAAAATTCTTCTGCACTTGCGCATCTTCTTTTTCTTTCTCAATCGAGCAGTCGACTGGGTGCTCTCATAATAAACTTACTTTTTTCGGAGCAAAAGGTTCAAGGCTACAATTCTTTTATTTTCCTTCCTTGTATTTGATTTCTTTTTTCTTTGGTACTTAAGTGATGCAAAGAAAAAGTCTAACGATTCCAATGTGGCGAGTAAAAAAAACTATGTACAGATGATTAGACCCGTTTGAAAATAATTGATCAAGAATGTCTCGGTTTTTTCGCGAGTGAATGTTTTCATTTTCACTCAACACGCGTGTACGTAAAGGAAATCAAAATAAAGTTAGTGTTATGTTTGTGATTAACGCATACGCGTTTGCAAGAAAAATACCTTTGAGCTGTAAGGATAGTATCAAACGAGTGTAACAGTGTTTCGATTATGAATCAAAGAAAATGTTGACACTCTAATAAAACTACAAACGAGAGGATAAATGTTTTCAATGTATTTGTTTGAAATTGATTAGTAGTCGCGTCAATAGATATAAAAATTTTCAATTATCTTCGAGAAAACAAGTGATGACGAACGTACAACGCGATAAGGAAAAACACCAAGAATAAAATTCCTCGTAAACTCAAGGGTCAAGCGTATCATTGATGGATACAGACCCGAATCATCAGACAAAAATCATTCAATTTGTACGAACTCCGATCTTCGTCAATATTTGGAGTCCAGCTCTCGAGTTTCCAAAACACTCGCTCAAAGAGCCAAAACCCAACCCCGAATTCCTAATCGTACCCCACTCGTATACAATCTAATATCGCATGGATCCCAAAAAATACCCTACAGGTATTCATATAATCGGAGAACGACATTGAAGAAAAAAAAAAAGGACGCGGACGCTCTTGAGCGCAGAATCGAGAGGCCTCGCGCGAGGAATGTCGAGAGCTCCTCTCTTCCACGTACGTAACCCACCTCAAAAAACCCTCTCTCATCGAACGAAGGAAAAAAAAAAAAATTTAACATCCAAAAAGCCAGATGCTTCTCCTATCTCATTCCCCGAGTCCTCTCTTTCCACCACTCCACCATGTGCACACATACGCCCTGTACCTAGCATCATCATCGTCACACTTGCCGTGGCATGTACGCGAGAGTCGGGGGCGCGCGTGGCGAGCGGAGCAGCACGCGTTAGGCCGAATAACGCCGCTAATTCCGACTGTTTGCTTAGCAAGCATCCGAGGTTTGTCTTGGCCGTGGCTCCGTGTCTTTTAGACAGCCGATCTGTGTTCCGACCAAACGAAACGCGCGACTCCCCGCGTTATACGAGCCGTGACTCGCCTGTATACCCACCGCCAGTAACCTTCTTGGGCTCCTGGACATTGCCATGCGGCATGTATGAAGATTTGTCTCGCTCTGTAGTGGCCGATGTGTCGTTGACAACGATGTTGCGGTGGATTGTTTCTCGTGCCGGGTGGACGGCCGGGACATGCCAAAAGACATCTGATAGCGACGACGATTACTCAAGTTTTTACGGGGTACGAAGTTGGTGTTTGCTTGGACATCGAGCAAAGGATTATGTGGGAGGGGGGGGGGGTGACACTGTTTGACCGAGTGAATGGATTTTCACTGGGAATTTTTTTTTTGTGAAAAATGTGGATGTAATTCCACGGACTTTTTATACGTTTTTCTATAACATTTCTAAATTTTTAAACCTTACGTCCAAATCATTAAAAACAAATCTATCTGCCATTTACTATTGAACCATACAGATCTTCAAAATAGAAAGGAAAAGTTATTTCTCTAGGATGTAAAGCTTCTTTGCACGTATTTTTTTTGCTCATTATACTGTAGATTGGATGTTTCTGATTACGCTTATTAATTTATTTTCTCGAAAATAGGTCGAAAACAAGCTATTAAAGTACACACTTGAAAATCCTTATAAATAGGTAAGTTTCGTTCAAGTCAAATAATAAAACAAAAAAAAACAATTTATGAAATAATTGTTCTATCTAAAAACTTAAAATCTCGACTTGACTTTTTTTTTTATATAATTATACCTAATTTAATCGTTTGTGATAAGATTATATTACTTTACAAATATTTTTCCGCTTGTATTGAGATATCATAATTTTTATCTATCATCAAATTACAGAATCTCATATTATCAATTGATAAACTTTGATAATGGAAATAATCTAAGTAGGTTCACATAAATATCGATTCATTAAGTATCGCTGATTTAGTTGCATGGTTAAGTTCTCAGCAAGCATTTTAAGACGAATATAAAATAAAGTTTGGTAAAAAGTAACATGCGTTTTCTTCTAGTGTTCGTAGCAGTACTTGGAACACTAGTTGTTACAAGTAGAATTAAGTATGACAACTACAAAGTTTTCAAAATACTTACTAAAAATGACGAAGAAACCATAAGACGCTTTCTGGAATCCAAAAAAATGGTAACGTTTAATTCGAATTTATATGTTAGAAAATTAGGACAATCGTCAGGAAACTCGTCAATTGATTATACTAGCTCAAAACTGTTACATTAAAATCTTCTGTACACTTTTTGGGACCAATACAGTGTAATAGATTCAACTGCTGTCATGGTCCCTCCTAACTACGTCGAAGAATTCAGGGCTGAAATCATTCGGCTCAACATGAAATTTGAAAAAGTCATCGACAACGTCCAAATTCTGATGGACCAACAAGTGGCCAACAGAAACGTCGACGACAAAACATTTGACTGGACAAGATACCACACTTTGGATGAAATTCATGACTGGTTAGACAGCCTAGCAAAGAATTACCAGACAAAGGTGAAAACAATAAATGTTGGTCATAGTTACGAAGGTAGGCGACTGAAGGGTGTAAAGATATCGTTTGGGAAGAAAAATCCTGGTATATTCATCGAGGCTGGCATACACGCCAACGAGTGGATCTCTCCAGCTGTGGCAACGTATCTGATCAATGAATTATTAACTAGTCGAGATCCAAGGGTTCGTCATCTGCATGGCGGAAGACAACGATTGGTACATCGTACCATCCCTGAATCCCGATGGCTACTCATACACATTCAATATTGTAAGAATCTGTTTGAGTTTGATAGACCTAAAACCAAATTGTTTACTGTTGTTACACTGCAAACATTATGTAGGATCGAATGTGGCGAAAAAACAGATCGCCTTCGAATGGCAAGTGCACTGGTGTGAATCTGAACCGCAATTGGGATCACATGTGGTTAGGTTAGTGAGAAAAATTTTACAAAAAATCTTTTTTTCTTCGAAATTTTTAAGAATGTTTAAATCTTATCAATATATGAATCACGCGATGCCCAATGGATAGAAGTTGGGGCGAGCAATGACACGTGCAGTCATAATTACGCTGGTACGCATCCATTTTTCGAATTTGAGACCTTTACTACATCAGAGTACATAAGATGGATCAGCGACAAGCTATATATGCTTACATTGATTTCCACGCCCATGGACAGCTTCTCATGGTACCTTATGATTACACAAAGGAACATCTTGGAAACTACAACGAAACGGTAATTGTTTCGTAATAATTGTCACTTCATGTTATCCCTATTAATTGTTCAACGTTTTCCATTCTTAGAATGCTATTGGCTTAAAAGCTGCGACAGCTCTTGCTCAAAGATACGGTACAGAATACAAAGTTGGAACCATAGACGAAACTATTCGTAAGGTTCAATTATTCAATTGCTCTTACTATTCTGGATTTGATTGGATATTATTTCTATAACGCTCATAGAAGATAATACTATTGTGACATCGTAACAATTTCAGACCTTGCTAGCGGATCATCTTTGGATTGGGTGAAGGACACGTTCGGATTACCCATTGCATATGCCTACGAGCTGCAAGACAAAGGCGAGTACGGAATGATTCTTCCCCCGGAACAAATTATTCCGACTGGCCAGGAAATCCTAGACTTATTGATAGTCATGTTCGAAGAGGCGAGGAAATACGGTTATCCAAAATCAATAAAATAGGAAGAATTTCGGTTTACTTGGAAATCGTTTCTATAGATTATCTCGAAACATTTACCTTGACTATCCAAACTAAAAAACAAATAATGATCCATCCATTCCATATCCAAAATGCGAGGTTTTGTGACATAATCACACTATGTAGTAAGGATTTATCAAAAGCCTCATTTGCTAACGATAACGGGCACTAAACATTAGCTAAACTCCAAAACAAAGCCCTGATACCACGTTGATACCAGCACGCAAGTTGGAGCCACAATACCACATCTCCTTCTGGTGTAGAAGAAAAAAAAAAAAAAAAAAAAGCGAGACAACGCAAGCCACGCAACTCGTGCTGGCTCGGCAGTCAAACCAAAAAGGGCCGAATTATTTACAATAAAGATTCCCAGTAACCTTTCCGCGGTGGCGGCTCTCCCCTTTCCTCTTGCTCATCTATTCTCGGCTTTAGCCGGGCGTATATATCTACTTATCAACCCTCCAAAGTGTGCGTTATACATGTTCGGTTATACGCGAACATATGTATGTACGCTCGCCGCAGAGTATAAACGTGTACGCTACACGTAGCTATCTCACACAAAGTGAGGGCCGGCTCGCGCGCGCATTACAAAAGATGCGGAGAGAGAGAAGAGAAGTTGCGGCTGAACAAACAAAGTTCGGCAGCGCGCACGCGTTCCTCTCCTCTGCGGATTTTCTCATTCTTCTCTCTCTCTCTCTCTCCATCCATCTATTGCTCATTTAGTGCATGGCATGGCTTCCGATGCTACGTGCTCTCTTTACCCCATGCGGCTATTCCGCTTTATTTACCACCGCTATTTCACTATATACGAGCTGCGCTCATCTCACGCACGTGTAATTAGGTATATCGTCTGGTGCGTAATCTTTTTTACGGACAATGGGGATCGGGATAATATAGACTTATTCGCGTGTTTGGTTTGCTCCCTTATTTATTTATTTTTTTATTTTTTTTTTTTTTGTTTCATTGAATCCTTATAAGGGCTTTTTTTTCTTGAAAGCTTGTAGTTTTGGACTCGTTTTTGAGGCTGTACACGATATAATTTTCGATGGTTTTTAATGATAGCATTTTTTCAAAATACTGTGTAAGATTAATTTACATCACTAAATATAAATAAACACACCAATAAAGCTTACTAGTCACGCACAGTCTGAGCACACCATGACAATTTTTAATAAACTACCTACTTGTACGTTTCATTTTTTCAGAAAATTTCACAAAACTTAAATAAATTATAAAATAAGCCATTAAAATGTAATTACATGATCACCGATGAATATAATAATGTTTGGTAGGTATATTTGGTATACTCAATGATTATATACTTGATAGTTACTTTTAAGATGTTGAAATTTTTGTTAAAACAATGGTGTTTCTACATGTCTAGATAATCTAGCCGGTATGATTAAAGTAATGAACTGAAGCAAAGACTTTTGTTGGAATCAAAGACAGTTTCTAATTGGATAATGCAAACAAACAAGAGATAAAAGATCGTAGGCATGTTGATAGGCTGGATCGATACTTTATGAGCACATTTTTATGCTTTTCTTTGGTACCTTTGTTTACATTCGTACTTTCCTCTTTTATTTTAAGCCTATACCCACTGCACATGCACGAGAGCCCAACAGATAAGCTCCACTCAAGTCCTGTGTCCAGCATCCATACTAAAGTGCGAAAGAGAGGCTGTTGTTGTTTCACGCAAGGTACATTGTCCTCCTGTTTGAGAACCGCGCGCGTTGTCTATCTCATCCCGCACTTTGCTAAACCGATTTACCTCCGCGGGTACGACCACGGTCCCCTCTCTGCCACATGTGGAGTTTTTTTTCTCCCACGCGAGTCTCACACTTTGTGTCCAACTCTGTCTTTGTTTATTTTAGCGCGAGGCTCGCGGAAGAGGACGAGTTTTCGGAAAGTGCTTTTGGATTTCGCGAAGTGTGTAAGGCTACGGTACACGCTTTTAAAAGCTTCGCCGTGGGCTTTTAGCCGTTGCTGTTGATGGTGGAAAACAAAGTTTGAAGGATTCGTAGGAAACAAAAAATGTTTTTTGAGAAAATCTCAAAAACCTTGGTCAATGCTACTTTCGATGCAGTCATTTTTACAGCTCAATAGTACTTTGATCTATCATAGCTTAGCTTGGTTATATGGTCAGCAGCACCAACCCACAATACATTGATGATGACTAACATCGTATACATGACAAATTGACGCCAAACAAATTCCATCGCTAAGTTGTCTTTTAGTTATCAGTTGTCAAAATGATGTCTTCCGACAACTGATAACTAAAAGACATCTTAGCAATAGAATTTAGCGTCAAGTTGGCATCCATACGATGTCAGTCATCATCAATGTTTTGTGGGAAATAACAACCCCTATTTCTAAATATTATTAGTTGGTTACATGAAAATGTCCCCTGGAAATTAGGGGTTGGGCTGTTTTTCTACACGATTCACGTGAAGTGGTGAGTAATACTGCATTGTTAAGAAAAAAAATGTTGGGAAAATATTACAGCAGCCTGAACACCCTCTGGAGAAATGAAAGAGTGTAGATGAATCGGGTGGAAAAAAAAGAAAAAAATTGACCACACATGCCTTTGAAATCAAGAGCTCCAGCGAGTTCTCAATGACATCTACAAATAACCAGACACAATGCTGCTGACGAATCTTGAGAAATTTCGTCTTCCCTATTAGCTTTTCCCGCTTTTCCCACATGTACAAGTAGTCTATGCGGTATACGTGTGGTAAAGCTGAGGTGGTGGATGGCGAAGACGACGAAGGGTAGAACGAAGAAAGAGCCCTCGCTCTGGGCACACATATGCGGTTAAGCCCTAATATAGAGTACATTGGCTGGCAGTGGTACAGGGCTGTCTGATGGCTGATGAAGTTCCACGAACGAGCTTGGGCGCGGCGGTAGGTTCTGTACACCACGGCCGTCTTGGCTTACGCCTTCGTGTTTCCCGCGCGCGTATGATGTTCCCCTGGCACGTGTTTATGCAGGAAACTTAATATTTTCCATCTCTCCCTCTCCCTCTCTTTTGTCGGATCTATCAAGCTTCTCTGCCGCCCCGAGGAGTTCAACTCGCGGCCCAACTACATATAACTTTGCGAGAGAGTTTCCGCTCGGGTTCGTCGAAAATGCGCAAACTCGACGTGTGTTAACATTTCCATTGCTATCCTTATCGTCTAAGTCGCTCTATGCGCGGAAAAGTTATTTCAACGATATTGATGTTGTGTTTATCTTCTTCGTAGCTGCTGCTACATGGTCTGTTAATTTTCGATTGTGTGTCATAGCGTGTTTATAACATACGGAAATTTTACTTTAATTTTTCACTTTTAATCCTTGAATTGGAAAATTTCACTGACTGAAAGAGGTTGCTCGGTGTTGGTGAAGGAGACAAAAAAGGAGTCTAGTTGCTCGATACTTTCAGGTTGTGTATGTACACGCGTTTAGTACGTTATAACATCATTTAATATTGAATAACTCCCCGCAGAACTTGCTTTACAGCTATCTAATGGATTTACAAATGTGTTCCTCAACGTCCATGTCATTTCCAACTAACTATTGTTACTGAAGTTATGAAAAAAATGTATCATTATTGCTAAGTGCATCCGTAATTTTGAGGTAACGAGCAATGCAGTGCACCAAAAGTGACGCTTATTCGTACGAGGAGTGAAATAAACGTTGCATAACAATGTTCAGCAATTCTGGTGAAACTTGAAACTAGGGTGGATCTGTATAGTATAAAAAAATGAATCTGGAAGGCACTAGCCGCGGTAAGAATCACCCACGCACAAAGGAAGAGGAAGTAGAAAGAGAGAAAGTTGTGGAAGAATGTACCTCCGACGTCATACCCATAGTCCAGAAAAAGCATCCACACCAGCCAGCTAGTCGACCCTCGTTAAGTCACATTGCACCAAAAGCTCCTGCTCGCAGCGGAGACCACGAACGCAGAAAAATCTCAAAACGGAACGATCAGCGTCATCCCATTGATGAACGTCAAGATGTTGTCTTAGGACTCTCTCTCCGTCTCTCTCCCGGAGATGCGCTTTTCAAAAAACCGGACGTCGCGCGCGGTCATTCTATACACTCGTCCTCTCTTTTTCGTGTTTCTCCGGCTCGCTTTTTATCTGCCTGTCTTTTTTTTCGGCATTATGCATGGCGCATAGCAAAAATGAGAAGAGTGAAGTGGCAGGAAGTGTCAGAGGTCCCCGCGAGAGAATATGCGCTGCGTAAACATGCCTTTGTCATCGCGCGCTCTGTTCTCTCTCCGACCGAATGGTATACATCTATATGCTGTGCGGATTAATGAAACTGCGTGGGCAGATGCGTACATGTGGACTTTCCGTGTGTACATGCGGGTGGTTTGCCTGTGGTTTTGGACGAAGCCACCCGATCGAGGACTTGGCCATGGGACTTTTTCTAATTCAAACGATGTCCGATGGTATGCTGTTGTGGACGTTCACGTCATTTTGGAGATTTGGAATTTTCTCGGTTCAATGTGGACAGACAACAACCAAACATCACCACATTTTTGTTCTCATAATCGTCCCAAATTCAAATTAATCACGTTCATCATGCGGTTGCAAACTGATAGTTGTCGCTATTATCGTTCCAAAAACAGCTTCCCTTCGATTTCAGGTGTAATAATCAGTTCGCGTAACTGTTCCTCTTTTGGACAGTTTCCTCGTCCAGCAGTACATCATGCGTCAAAAAAGTCCCGCGAGATACCAGAAATTCTTAATATAAACCCAAGACTGACAGCTTCCTGATGATTTACGCGTCGTGCATGTACAAACGCGAGGCCGAATACATATATGCACTACTTGGAAAAAGCTGCTGGAAAGCTAGCTTCTATAACTTTTGCCGCTGCTCGTGTGCGATGGCCTTTGGGGAACGATATACGTAGAGATTCTCCCTTCCTATACGTTGTCTCGCAAAATTCATTGTAAATCGCATCCCCCACTGTTTGGACGAGGAAGAGGTAGAGTCCCAGGCGCCACATAAAGACGGCGAGTGGTGCGATAATGAAGGACCTTGTGATGTGCAAGTATGCGAGTAGGTACACGAGGAAGAGAATTTACGATAAATTTGGTGCGCCTCGCTAAGCTGGAACAACAGAGTGCACATGTACGCGTGAATTAAGAGCAAACGCTTGGGTAAACAAACTCGTGTGTGTGTGCGCATTGAAAGCTCTTGGCTGAAGCGACGGATGGGTGAGTGTACGTACAATGCGTGTAAATGAGCGTGAATTACGACAGAGAGGCCAAAGTTACGACTTATCTCCTTTACCACTTCTTTTTTCACAGGGACAGATTTTAAAAATGCGCTTCACACGGACGCTGGTGTGATTCGTTTAACTATGAAATTCGGAGTATTAGGGCAAGGAAATCGGTTAGTTTGAAGAATCTATCGACGAAGTGATTTGGAAATTAATAAATATGGGTGGACTAAATACTCTCTGACTTTGAATTGGTGAAAAATTTCTGATTGCTGTTGAATACTCGCCACAAGTAATGCCAAAGAAAAAGTATCATGGTACTACAACCAGAGTCACTGGTTGAATGACTGCAAACGATGACCACTGTTTTAGATTTCAAGAGAAAACTAGAATTTAGTACTTTATGTCGAATGAGTATTTGGATATTTCAAACGATTAAATCAGACATCAAACCCAACACTCCCTTTTTTTTTTTTTAAGTTAATTCGAGTGTCAGTTACATTTATCATTTTTCATATAAATACATAAGTCTTTGGTATAATGGAAAAATTTTAACTTTTTTAAAAAATTGGTTTTATAAGACAACTTGATAAAAAAATAAGAGCAGTCATTTTTCTAACTTTCTTTGATTTGATAACATAACAGTGCCTTGATCGAAGACATATATTATGAAGTCTCAAGATACTTTCAATAACGATTATTACAATACGCAATTATCAAACATGTAGAGTTGCGACAAAACGTCAAATTAAAATGAAATCACACGTTGCATGAGTATACGATATGGAAAAAAGTTTAGTGCTCAAACCAGGAAAGAGATATTTTTTTCCTTCGTGACGAGTCGAGTAAATCTCGAACACGTTGTGACCTTGTGCGGTGTGAAGTCAGAAATCGTCAGTGAAATGAGCATGTGTACGATGGGAAGGACAGACGCACGTCTGTCCGCAGATTAGCGCCGATCTGGCCACACGCACGATACGCTTGGACGGCTTTGAGACTATTTTTTGTCCTAAAATCAGTCACTTGAATTGACGCTCGCAAAAGAATCCCATTGCGTGACATGTGGACCATGCCACGGCTGTCGCTATTTTATCGCATTATGTCCTTGGATCAGACAAAGTGCAGTCGTTTTTAAGTTACAATAGTTTAGGTAAATTTTAATGACACGTTGTATAATGCAAATACGCCTCAATAGACGCGTGAGTTGAATACTAGAGTAATTCATAATCTCGCGATTCCTCGCACCAACCCTTTCAAGCCCACGGCACCAAAAATTAACCACCTCCAGATATGCCTTACTGCTCCAAATAAACATTTATCTGTGCACGGTAGCGTTTTTGCTACATAAATCTATCCAATCCCCAAAAAGGAGCACAACATCCGATCGATTGAAAAAAAAAAAAAAGAAAAAGACGAGCACCAAGGAAGAATTAAAACCGCTCGGGGCAGCCCGAAGAATCACTTTTGGTGGTCCTCCTTTCTACTCTTCGCCATAGTTGTCCCTCGAAATCCATCGGGCGCGCGACGGAGATCCAACAAATTACATTACCGAGCTTGCATTTGTTGCATTAATCCCCCTACCGTGTGCACGCTTTACCAGGAATCTCCGGATCGCGCGGTTGCACAATACTTGTCTTTTTTCCCCTGCGCTCCTTTGCCAGCTGACAAAAGGGATAAGGTGAGGCAGGGAGCAGAAAAGTAGGCAGTACGGGCTCACTTACCTGATGCCTACCAACCCTTGGGTGCGTGGGGATGTTCGCCACGCTCGACGCGACAGCTCTACCGTGCGTGTGTGTTTGTGCGTACCAGTTGTGTATGTACTCTTAGGCGCATCCCTCGGGACTGTCTGTGCTAAGTACCGTAAGTTTGGCTCAGGGTTTCTTGTGTTCGGTACACAGACGTGGATATTTACCGTCTTGAAATCGTTTTGTTGCTTTGTGGTAAGACGATAGGTTGAATTTTTGGGCTGGCGGTGGAGTTTTTTTCAAGACTGACATTTTTATCGTAATTAGTTTTGTACGTTGATGATGTGATTTATTGTATACTCCATAACTTAAGCAAATGTTCACTAACAAGATTTGTGTCCCTAACATCACTAAGTGTAGTGATATCCAAGCTTTTTTCTTCATACCATGAGTATTGTCTTTAATTTTTTTATCTAGTTAGGAGTAGCTTTTACTTTCATTGATTTCCATCACTTGTGTTTACTGTTGTTTGTGAGATTTGTATCTATAGCTGAAAGAAAATGGTAGTTTTTTTTTTTTTTTTTTTCTTTTAAGGTTCCTGGACAAATATTTACATTAATCTCTTATACCTCAGCAATTGCATGACCAGTTAAATCAACCTGTACAAGAAGTTGAGGGAAAACCATTATTTTATATAAACCTTCTGATTTCTAATATCCTTCTCCCATAGTCCTTGGGATTGTACATTACAAGAATATTATTAAAAATTAAAAGACATTTTGTCAAAATTTACAACTCAATTCAAAGGTACACGTAACTTATGTTACGACGTAATTTTAAAAATAACATTTTGAAATATTCGGAACAGCGATAAAAAAACGTATCATTGGAAAATTGAAGGTTCATACTACTCAAATATAGTTTTTATTGAAGAAATAGAAAAGACTGCAGACTTCTGGAGCTAAAATTACCGTAGGAGCTCATAAAAAGTTTTCAACATTATTAAATGATTGTGCACAGTCCAGTTCCTATTTTTCATCCAGATATATGAACCACATGAAGAATAAAAATCCATCTAGAAATGAAATAGTCGAAACGATTTGTCGCAAGAATAAATTTTATGGTATAGAGCTCAATTCTTTATAGTGTGACTTGTAAGCTTACCGGAGGTAAACACCTACGCATAAGAGTCAAGCGCTTCCACTTCCCGCATTATTCAATTTAAAAGCTACTATCAACGCATAAAACAACATTGCATCGACACTTAAGGACCTTGACGCTTTGTACAATGGCAAAAAACAAACATACTACGAAGATCCCCGAAAAATCGGTTGCACCATCTATACTAGATACCACGTGGGCATGGCACGCATCTTAAAAATAATATTTGATGACTACGAGTCCTCTGCCACGGATGTTCCATGCAGCCCTTGCTTCTCCGAACAGTGGACTCTTTATCAATCAACCAACGCCCAGCAGCGGCGTAGAGAATTCCCTTTTCGATGCACACAGGCACGAAATAATGAAAATGAAAATGAAAAAAAAAAAAAAAAAAAAAAAAAATATTCATGACAGCGCGCACAATATCAAAATCGACGAAAATGTTATTTCAACGAGAGCCTCCGTAACAGTAACACAGTTATTTTTCTAAGACGCAGCAACACAAGCGCAGACACTCCAATGCGTACTTCACGACGAGCCTTGCGTACGATTTTATACATAGGTACCTTGTATACGGTCATAATGGTCGTAGTAGTACATCATCATCATCTACGAATCTGTGGGTCACAAAAAAAAAACCAACGTGACGTGGAGATGAAAAAAAAAAAAAAAAAAAAAATCCCCTCAGCCGGCAGCAGGTACATATGGATGGATGAATACTTTTGTCGATTATTTCTCGCTTTCTTTCTTTCTTTCTTTGTGCCACACCGCGTCGCGAGAAAAAGTATTACGAGGGTATACCCCCCCATTCTATGCTAAATACAAGGCTAAACCGCAAGCACGGGGGTGCTCGTGTACACAGTGGGTGCACTTGTCTCTGTTTATTATTGTGGGATTTGCAGGCTCGGCCACTCTTGCGTGGGTATACATACACACATACGCGTCTTCCTTTTTCTCTCTTTCGCTCCTTTGATGGGAGTGTTTACCTGAAAGCCCGTACGTGCTTGGGTGAAGAATTGGATCTCGGTTGGTATACGTACACGTCTTCGGTGTACGTCATGTGGTGACGAAGTAGAGGAATGTAGTGCCCCGTTAACTCGTAACGTAATCGCGTTTCCTTCACTTCTCGCAATGATTCTCTTAAGCAATGAATTTTTATTTTTTTAACCAAAAGACATTACAGTACTCGTGATTTTTTTTCTTTCTGAACAAAGAAACTAGATTCTTGAGACGAAGAAAAGTTTTACTTTATCACGAAGCTTAGTGCCCTATTGAATCTATCCATTGGAATTACACAGTACCAAATAAAATCCATCAACTTCCTAATAAACTAACGTAAGACTGATGAATGTCTTTACGATACATTGTGATGGTTGATTCATTTTTTTCAAAATTGTAAGTGACGTAGCATTTGAGACTTTGGCACGTTGTTATCGTTTAGATACACTGAGAGAAAAAAATAATAAAAATTATACAGAAATTCCAGCAGAAATTACCATTCCGCACAGTAAATCGGATGCAAGTTAGAAAAAAAAAAATTGGTATTTTTAACAGTTAAAATTATAATTCGAAAAGTAAAGAACAGTAAAAATTTCCATGCGGAAAAGTAAAATTTATTAACCGATCCTTTTAAGGTGTACTGTTCCAACATGGAAATTTTTACTGTTCTTTACTTTTCGAATTATAATTTTAACTGTTAAAACAGTAGTTATTACTGTTAAAAATAACAATTTTTTTTTTTTTTTCCAACTTGCATCCGATTTACTGTGCAAAGTGGTAATTTTTGCTGAAATTTCTCCACAGTTTTTATTATTTTTTTTCTCTTGGTGCACACATTCCACCAATAATAATAACAGAAGCTCATAACGTACGTGGGCATCAACGCACCTGCGGCTTGTAGCAAAATTAGCACATCATCGTTACACCTTTAAGTGATCCAGATCTTTAAACTAGCCATCGTCGTCGTTACGTAGACAACGTCGACGCAAGCCACACACTCGCTTAGTACACCAATTATGATAATATATAATATACTCTTATCCCCTTGAAATTAATTAAACTATGTGCATGTATACGTCACATCGCGATCATAATAATTATGACATCGATATCGCTTGAGCGCCATGGACGTCATCCGCAGTTACAGGTGCACGCGACCCCCGTGGATAATATTATTTCTGTCAACCCACCGCTGCTGCTGTTTATCCTGAACGCACACACGTATACTTGACGCGAACTAAATGTTCGCGGTTAGCTCGGAGTTTCCAGATTTCGTATATGTATATACGGGACGAGGAGAAAGAGCACACACTGACACTCGCTTGTTTCCTAAGGAAGCAATCTCCGTAGCGTGGAATAACATTTGAGCCAGCCCCTCGACTCTCCATCCTCCTTTTGCTCATCTCTCGGTGCACTCCTTTGCTGCGATATACCTGCACTGTGCCATGTAGCCACGTGTTTGTTTGCAACACTTGTTATGTATATTATACTCTGCTGCATCTTACTCGGAACTTTAGTTTTTACTTCGGGCAAAACCAACAACAACCATTCTACACTCATCACTATGAATGATGATGATGATATAATTATAATGTGTACGTCTTAGTTACTGAACCGAAAGAGATGTATAAAGACAATAAATAACTTTACGGGCGATGCTCTTCAAACTTTTTTATGTCGTGACATTAGTAAATATTTCAAACAGTTAAAAAATTTTCATACTAAGGGTGCCGTCATTAAAACTGCATTCAAGTTCACTAAAATTTATTAAATCATTATAATACAGAGAATGATAAATTTTATGCAATATGCAGGTATTTTTAATTACATTGGAAATCAAATTAAATGTGATTTTAATATAAATTTGAGAGTTTTTAAAACAAATATTTATTATTTCACTCTAAGCCAAATTACAATGGACAGAGTAAAAGGATAATTTTCACCGAATTCTGTATATTTGCACTTGCTATTTTTAGCATATTTTTTCAAGATAAAAATAAAAGGCATTAATGAAATACAAATTGAAATGGCTTAACAAAAATGGAAATAATGACTATTAATAAGACATGCCATTTTTAGAGTCAGAAAATTTTTCAATGCACAAAACCTTTGTTTTACTTTTTGGTTTCCACCATCTTATGATTTTTTTCAATATTCCGTCATACACGAAATTTTCTAATTTCTATTTACTATATGGTTACTTTTGTGAATCAAACTATTTAACTAGAGGTGACTACACTATACTAATAATAATGAAAAAAAAAAAAAAAAAAAAAAACTATGTCTTTCGTCTTTTGGCTCTTGGGACAGAAGAAGATGGTATTTCGGACCGACATCTTTCTGGGTGGCATATGCGTACCACCTACATACAATAAGTGCATGGATATATTTTCAGCTTCTCTTTTAAATGTAGGCGTACATACATGTGCTTCTTTTCTTTTCAGTTGGTTTTTTTTTTTTTTTTTTTTTCTTTTTTTTTATGAAGTGACTGACGTCGGATCAACCTTGTCTTGTCCGTGGTATAGGTTATATGCTGAGTGAAATACTTGAGATTCTTTTAATTATTTACAGAAGTTGATGGCTGTTTAATGTTCGTGGGTAAAGTTAATTTAAACGCGTGGGTTTAAAATGAGGATGATTAAATTTTTCGATTGGCATGCAATCTAAAGAAAAAAAGACTGTTTATTTTAATTGTTATTTTTAAAATTTACAAAACAGCAAATAAAGGAGCTGAGTATTTTCCAAAGTAACTACTTATAAGAGTACAAAATAAAAATGAAATATATTTATTTTATTGTATGATTTTACAAAAAACTATTTGTATATTTTGACACATAAAAACACAAAATTTAAAGGCATCCATACGTCAAACGTACGTTGTTTTTTTTTTTTTTATGCCAAACCTTTCAAAATTTAGGTAATGCAATGACATAGCACTACACACAAGCCACGTATCGCTACAATCACTTGCCTCTTGAAACTTCTATTTTCACGTGAAAAATAAATTTCATTATCGGCGCTCTCCTATTATTTCTGGCCCCTTGAAAAACGATGAAATTACGGAAGCCGCCACATGCGCGAGCATATACTTCATAAATATAATATAAAATTGAGCTAGCAGGAAAAATCGACAAAGTCAGTGGTATTGTGTACACACAACGTAATAATATAGTATGGGTGCGTGAAACGTTCGATATCAAATATAGTCAAGGGTGAGGGGGTGGGCAACGAGTTTCAATAGCGAGGAGTGTGAAAAATAATTTCCTTCGTATATAGGACGATGTATGGCACATAATACATATACCGAGCACATATGCCTCGTGGACATAGACGAGAGCGAGCGACTCGAGGGATGAGTTAACAAAATATTATTCGAAGGATTTCTGTTGGGGGATGATGATGTGTACGTATACGTCTATACATGCGGTACACACTTCCATGCACATACAGGACACACACGTCACACGTAGATTCGCACACATGTACACACGCACGGGACACACTTCTCGAGTGTATTTTTTTATCGCACGCATTTTTCACGGCGTGAATTTTGTGCGACTTGCCCGCTCGTACGGCACATAGCGTAATAATTGCGCTGTGTGCTCGATTTTTGTACTTGCTGTGGTTGCTGCTAGCCAAATAAATTATTTATTCCCGTTTGTTTGTTTCCTATTAAATTAAGAGCACGTGTGCTAGTTTGGCGTATAAAGTGTGCAAAACGCGGTGGAAAACATTTGTATTATACAGCGATAGAGCTGGTTAGATTTGCACTGCAGTGATTTTTTTTTTCTTTTTTTTTTTTTAGAAAATATTGCTTATTGTATTCAACATTGATACTTTTTGAAACGTTTAGCGTTGAATTTTTTTTTTTTTTTTTTTTTCAACGTAATTGCATTGTCTACACTTATAACTACTACTTGTAACACAGTGTTTAAAAAAATTTTTCAGCAAAACTGAAAAATTACATTTTTAAAAGGAGAGCAAAATTAAAAAAAAAAAAAAACGTTGTAGTACTTGAAAAAGTTATTTAAATATTTATTTCAGTGTAGTAAACCAAGTTCCTTAAAAATATATGCGCTATTTTAATTAAAGAAAAAAGTTGTTTCAAAGTAATACGTTATATAGCAGTAACAAAATAAAAGTTTTCAATAAAGAAAAAACGCCTTACATTTTATGAAAAAAAAAAAAAAAAAAAAAAAAAAAACTATGGCCCAGTCTTGTAGTATTAAACATGCATGTATGAAAATGGGTTTAAACAAAGTGTGTGTTTGAACTAAACACCTCAGAATCGAGATATTTCGTGAAATTTCGTTCAAAATCCATCTCATATACCGTACATGTGAATTCACAAAACAAAATGACCACCAATGAAAGTTTTGAATGGATATCGAGTGAGCTGGTATCAGAAACTCCGCCTCGAATGATAAACTAACAAAACTACTGTATTCGTTCCCCGGAAACGCTCCCCCATCGAAAGACCGAAAGACGCACTCCAAGGTAAGCCTATAATGAGAGTCCAACATCAATATAAAGTCCAAAGTCGGAGACTATCTATACCCAACTGTGCAATGTATACACACAGTGAAATGAGGACGATGACGACAGTAGCGTCAGGAGCGGTGACAACTATAAGCGTCAACGAAATTCGCAATTTAATGCCTTGCACGTACGGAATGGAAGGGAGCAAGGATGGAGGAGCTTCCATGCCGCACGCGGTCGATATTATACGCTGCCGTTGTCGCCGGCGGCTACGACGTATATACCACAACAATATATACGCGCACAATGGAGGGTGTGGCGTTCGAGGATCCGGCGCGTCCTCGCGGGCTCTTCCTCCTTCCTTATCATTGGCTGCCGCCCCAGGTGTCTAACATGGCGGACGGCTCTTGCTCCCTTCACTGCTGCTGGGCTGCTTGCGTTTATACATGTGTATGTATACATGTACAGGCTCCTTTTCCCCTCCTCCTGCCCAGCCCCACCTCTACGACGCGGCCACCTCTCCCTTACATCCTACCTTTCCAGTTGCTTGCCCCTGTTTAGGATGCATATTATTATTATATTTCTATCCTGATGTATTGTGTGAGACCATCGTGACGGCCTTAAATACTATTTTTAATTACAAATGGATCGGGGTTTTTTTTTTCTTTCCTTCCATTGTTTTTTTCGGTCTTTAATTTTCCTGTATTTTATCCTCTTGTAAGAGATGCCATTGGGTGCTAAAATTCATTTCATCTTTATCGTGCACTAAAATGCGTTTAATTTGATACATTTTTGAATTTACAATAAATATTACAATTATTACAATGATTTATAAAATGATATTGTTAATTCTGGTGAAGAAAGAAAAAAAAAAATTATCGTTCAATAGATAAAGTTTTTTGCTCAAGATTTTCAAAAGGTAATATTTTTCACCTAAGATTTCGAAAGATTATATTTTTAGTCTGCATTTTATTGCAAGATTGTGTTTGCTTGATTGATACATGAATTCATTATGTATACAAAATTGTGTACAACACAGAATGGAATGAAAAGTATCACATTCAACTCGACATTTTACCGCACGTTTTTCCGTAAAAAAAGACAGTATTAATTACACTCGACATATATCAGTAGAAATTAACATCCAAAACATCAGCAAAGTCCATGAATTACACCAGATTACGAAGAACCCTCGAGAAAATTAATCACCCAATTGGTAGCAGAGCTAATTTACGACCCCAATAAAAGCGAAGCTTAGCATCTCTCGGAAAAAAAAAAAAAAAAAAAAAATCCATGTACCCTCATACTATAATCTCACTCAGCCGCGAGACAGGAGCAACGGATTTCCAGCATCACGCGTTCCCCATCAATTTTTTTCCTCCCTCCCTCCCTGATTTTTCATGTTTCTCTTACATCCCACTCGCGTGCGCGCACCTATTCCACTTGGAGGGATAAGCCGAGAGCATACATAGGTAGCTACTTACGATGTACACGCATTTTTTAAATCCGACGGGAGTGTTGACTGTGTATAATACGCCACTATGCACTCTCGGGGCGTGTACCGAAGAAGATTGATGACGAGGCAAGAGAGTGCGTGTCGGATTATGGAAAGAGCTAATTATGCGCCTGTAAATATAAGCATCACACGCGGATGTGGTTAATTTTTTTTTCCCCCAGAGTAAGATGAGGTAGCAGGGGCTGAAGGATCATGTGATTACATATCTGTGGCTTGGGTTGGATTGGAGGTGGTGCGGCTTACCGCTTACCATAACTGATGATGATTAATTGTCTTTTAATTGGGAGACTTTTCTTTTTTATCGACTGGACTTGTTGGTCACTTGGTGTAGTGATTAACAGATTAGCTCGTTTATCCTTTTTATGGACAAAACCATCTTCAAATCTTTCTAACAACTGAGGTACATCCTAAGATCCTAGATTAAATTATGGATGGATTGACTAAGAGTGAAAAATTAAAAAGAGAGAATATTGACTAGGATCAGGGTAAAAATGTTTTGAAATTATGAAGAATTATGTTTACTTATAAGTAAAAATACTATGCCAATATCCAACAGATCTAACGCTGATTTAGATGTATTTATGAAACGCCTACTACCAGATTTCAAATCATCACCGTAGCGCATCACAAGTTGCTAAGGCAAGTCATTTAATGCTCTAATGCAATAACTACGCAAATATAATAATAATACAGTACTAGAAAGTTAACTTGGAATATTTTTTGAACTTTTGACTCATCGTAAAAATTGATATATTTTTGCAGTCATAGACATATAATTGTATATGACTGACTTGAATAAAACCATGTAATGAGACACAATACAATAACTTGTAGTGACACGGGAATCACATGTTTATTTAGTTATTTTTATGTTAGTTAATAAACAAAACAATCGGGTTTCGAAAAAACTATCAAGATGCTCGTTTCCAGGCACATCGATTCAAAGGTGACAATTACGAATACGCAAGCGACGGTTGCGCCTCGTTAACTCGCCGGTAAATTGACGCGGTCTTTATGAGTTTTCCGCGTTTATTTCCGTATTTCCTGTCGTCCCGCCGTTTAATTGACGACTTTTCGACAAAACACGCTGCGTTAACATCCCCGTTTTTTTTTTTTTTTTAACGCAAATTACTTCAAGGGATAAGAAAAAAAGGGATTCCTGACAGTTGGCAACGACAATCAGCCCGCAAAAGCTACCCTGTACATTTTTCCGTCGCTCCAGCAGCGACGTACAGGAGGGAGGAGGGAACTCGATAGGACAGGAAGAGAGACGGAGCGCAGCCGAGGTTATTCCCGGTTGAACAAACAAAAGGGAACGGATCGCTGGTGCATCACCACCACCGCCCACATATTTATAGATTTTATATCTCTTTTGCTTTTCACGGCTGTTTTGTCGCTGATGATGCATTCACGCGTTTTACGCACCCATACCTATATACTCTTTTTTTCTACTTTCTCGTGTGTTTTTCGTGGGGTTTTTTTTAAAGACAGGAAAAGTTGAGGAGGCGAGATTTTTACCCGATGTTTTTCGATGGATCGCGAGGAAGGGCTCCGGGCGAGTGAGGCTCAGTAGGTATAGTTTAAGTGTCAGCGAGACCTTTAATTAAGGCTAAGAACAACAGTGGGACGGAAAAAAAAGAGAAGAACAACATCAGCTTCGTCTGCCGACCCCGGTAATGGTTTTTTTTTCCAACTTTATTTTTACTGCTAATTATTTATATAATTTCGTCCTTAGATGGCAAAGACTGTATCTCTATCGCGTAAAAATAACTAAATGAAAGTAAAAATTCGATGTAGCAGTTACTTATTTTTGGATTGATCAAAAAAGACCCCAACCAAATATCTATTTGTCGAAAAAGACTAAATGTTTTAAAGCATATCAAAACATATACAATACCAGTGATGCTTACAATATGTTTAGAGATAAAGCAGCACATTATTATTGTTTGTGTATGCAATATCTGAGAGGCTCGACCTGTTCCTTTAAAACGACAAGGGGTGTGGGTTTCTTCCATTAGACCAACACTTTGGTTTTAAGTATGTATATATATATTTTACTTTATCTGTTTTTTTGTTTGTAATTTTAGGTTTAGGGCCACGTTTATTGACACAGTGAGAACGAGAGCAATGTCCTTTGCGTAGGTATACCATACCTGTGTGGAAATTCAAAGTGTTTGGTTTATTTTTTTTCTTCCACATCCGCGTCCTTGAAACCTTTTTGGCTGTTTGCGCACATGTGCAGACGTCGCGGGTCGTCTTTCGCATATTTATTGCGCTGCGATATGGCGCTGATGCGTTTTGCAATTGTTGATTTGACCCTTTGATTTATGAGGTTTTTACTGGCGGTCGTTCGCTCGTATTACCCCGACCGATGATGGATTTGCTTTCGCGAATTGGGTTGGGTAAATATTTTTTCATGGGCGACGCGGACAGTAGCGTGTGATGAATATTTCAATTATTGCGACGCCTTTCTTCTTTTTTTTTTTTTTTTTTTAACAATAAGTTTCATAGACAACTCTATATTATGAAATTATTATTTATTCAATTTAATACAAAAGTTACGACTGGACTGCGAAAATATAAGGATTTTGAATCAATACGACAAAAGCGACAGATTTCATTTTCGTCAGTAGGTAGAGTATATTATGTTGTGTTACAAAGTGGTGTATTGATATGTTGTCGTGTATGGCTACTGAACTGTATCTAATTTAATAATTTCATAGTGAAACAATTAAGTATTTCCAGTGATTCCACACAGATAGAAGTGAAGAAAACATGTATACACTTCCAAGATAGTTATTTTAATTATTGATAATTACACGCAATTCAGATCATTGAACATGGATTAATATATTCAGCTATACCAACTGATATCGAAATAACGACAAATTTTTCTCAACCATTTGAACAGTTTAACGAGTAGCAAATTTTTTTCCCTCCGTAATTGGATCAACGTCACATGCCGTTGCTAGTACACGAATACCAAAGAACAACTATCACTAACTTCATTCGTAGGTGCATATACATGGACATACGTAGGTACGAGTAAATACCCACCCCGCAGTGCACAATACTACCGTGTAAGCGAATGAAAAAGAAGAGAGACGAAGGCCACGAAAATGGGTGTACCCATATACTTCACGTATATATGTATAAAAGCGTCGAGGGGTTGACAATGCCCGCACGCGCTCCGTCTCGCTTTTTCCCTCGGTTTTGTTATTCCAGCACGAGTTGGTTCTTTCGCGTCATACCAGCGCGCGATCCACTTCTCTCCCGCCCTCTCTCTCTATTCCACTCGCAACCCTCCGTACACTTACACTCGAGGATCCGTAAATTTCGTCGCCCGCAAAAGAAAACATCCCATTCTCTTTCATCTTTCCAGCTCTCGTCTCCCCGCTCCGTCCCGCCCTTTATCTCCAGCCATCCCCCCCCCCTCTTTTACTCCCTCTTTGTCTATCACTCCTCGAATTCGACGAAATCATTATTGCCTTTACAGATTTCCCTCTGCGACGCTTTTCTCCCGACGTCACGGCACTGCCGGCGGTTTTATTGAGAAGCCGCCGATTTTCGCACCTCATCCTCGCGCCCGTCCTCCCCTATGTTTATGCCCGCATTATTCGAGCTTGTTTGTTCACTAGAGCCTCAAGAGAGAGAGAGAGAAAAAAAGAGGGAGCTTATTATTTGCGAGATATTTTTTTTTCTACTTTCACGCGTAAAAAGAATCGAATTTTTTCGGGGAACCCGTGGGTACACGTACACGGAGAGGAGCTCGAATCTCGAGGAGGAGGAGGAGGAGGAGGAGGAAGGAGACTTAGCTCGGGGGGATAATGTAAATGTTTAGTTACTTCCGAGTTGTGTATAAAGTTCATGATATATTTGCCTGGTTGCTCTATGCGTTCTGCTAAATCTACTTATTATTAGTTTTTCTTTTCCGCTCTTGACGGGTGTGACACGCTTCCAAGTACAGGAAGCTCCCGTCCTTTGGTTACACGTTTGTTATCTCGTTCGAGTTATTGAAAAGTGTTCTTACTTTTTTCATTATTGTTACATTAATTAATTTTTTTTTCTTACTATTAACTCTAATTTGTAATAATCATACGATACTAGAATCAAAGCATCAGAGTCATCGAAAACTAAAAAATACTTTTTTAGGTTTACATGAAAAAAAAAAAAAAAAAAAAAAAAAAAAAAAAAAACTATTGTTATCTGTGAATCTGTTTTCAAAATAAAACAAAAAACTACTTTGATGAACTAGCGCAGGTGACGGAAAACTATTACCGATCCCAAAGAGCTGGACAAAATAGCTTATTAGCGACCATTTGATTTAGGTATGTCGTTAGTTTGTCCGTACCATCTAATGTAGACGCTTATAAAAGCATACTTAACGTGCATCAAGAGGCGAATAATATCCTTGAGGAGGTTCTACCCCTCACTATGTATACGCTCTCTATAATTTAACGAACCCTCAATACCTTGAACTCCACTTATTTCTTTATTCATCGTTAGTCTATAACATTAAGAATTACATAATATTTTGTTGGTAAAATTTTTATTGACAGTTCATTGTGAACAAGCTAGACAAATGTAATGGGAATACTCAAAAGATTTATATCCCATACATAATGTAAAATTCAACTGAATACTAACTCATTTTTTCGGCTTCCGATTTTTTTATCCAATTCATATAAAACCGATACAACTTCTAGAGTCAGGGTAACATAATTAAAATACTATTAGCATGGGACTCACAGCTTATTACCCACAAATTTTTCCCCACCATTCAACAAAAGAGCATCCATATGTATTTATGCCTACACCCAGCACCCAAGTACCCAAAAAATGGTTGAAATTGGCATTATGAAACAATAATATTATCACAGCCCACTTTCGACATTGCTGTTTAGTAATTGGTGGGTCGTGATATTCAAAATAAATTCTTTGATTAATATGACTAGAATATTTTTCTATATCAAAGTTCATCTAATTCTGCTCGTCAAACAATTTCACTTGATGCCCATGTTTAGGAAATTCTAGTGCCCTAGTAATGCGCTACTGTACATCGAAAACTACTTTGAATAAACAACTAATCTGAATAGCTTATTGTATCCTACTTGTCATGCCCAAAGATGTCTTTCAGACGGTCATTAGAAGTCTCAAATACATCTACAAGAAATCTTAAGAAAATGTGTTTACTAGGTTACTTTACGTAATGATGCCATCTTGACTCACGTACTACATCGCCTATATTAGCGAAAGCTTGCCTGCGACATCACTTTAAACTTAATAGTATTGGGTCAAGTACCATAGGAATATTCAAAATTTCAGCCTGATAAGGTATCTAGAAGCGGTCGAACTAACATAACCTAGCTTTCATAAAATTCATGTCATGATAAATGAGCTATGCAAGCACTAATTCAAAAATATGCCGTCCCCAGAAGCTGTTTAACTACCACGGCATCATGAAAATAAGTTCTAAATTCATTCGATTGTTGTAGAAACGACCTTGACGAGTTTTGTTTTTTTTTTCTTCAAATCAATAATAAAAAATATTAAGTTGTGATTGGAACAACTTTTTTGCTCTTGTACATTTAAAATAAAAAATATAATATTTTCTGAAAAACGTACTCAGATAATAGTACTTTTACCTCTAAGTCACTAGCTAAAAGTGTTTTTAAAAAATTTTGAATTACAACCCTGTAACGTAATCCATCCATCCGAACTGTGCATGAGTGTACATAGGTGATACATTTATGAAACCTGTCATACAAGAGCTGTCAAATCATAAGGGAGCTCTAAAAATAAATTTTCTCATCCATGGTCTAAAAAAAGGTTTCCGCTTTCCCGCGACCAATACTCCAGTAACTTCGAAAAAAAAAAGCTGTGCACCACCAATCCGTCAATTTTGACAAACGACTTCTTCTCTGCGCTATTAAAAAAACCACCCCTTTTTCCTAGCTCAGTCAAAGAGAAAAAAAAAAAAAAGTTCTTATTTTATCAGCCTAAGACTTTTCCACTTTATTCTAATTACATCATCGAGAGGAAATCGTGACAAACCATCCATCGCTCTCACACACTTTGCACACTCGACTTCGCCACGAAAGGGTTATCTTCTGAGGCGAAAACAAGGCTGGTGTACCCCACAAACGCACACAAATCAACCAACCGACTAACAAGGAGCAAGAATCGTCTTCCGGATTGTCGAACACGTTACTCGTATACACCCTCTCTTTTACCCAAATGCACTCCATGATCAGCGTGACAGGGGCGGCACCGGGCTTTAGCCGTCGACGTCGTTGCTCGTAGTCGTCTTTGTGCCTGAAATACACGGCGAGCGCTCTTAGCATCTGTAAAAACAACCGCCAGCGCCTCTTCACCGACGGGCAACGCGTGCGCGCCCACAGCGCATGAGAGCGCGACGCTAGAAAGAGAGATGGTACGCGGACGGCCGAACGAAGGAAATAGGGGAACCCCAGAAAAAGTGCATCGAATGTGTAGCGAGGTGTGTTCATCGTGCAGGGGCACGAGGGACATTCCGGCTGTGCCTGTACAAGAAGTTGGGGAGATGAATTTTATGGTCTTGCTTATCCTGTTTATTTTGCTAGAAATTTAATTGTTAACTTTGCGAAAAACGGTACAACCGGATATGAGAGTATAAATTTCTTTACAGTCTCGTACGTTTTGATTTAAAATAGGAATCGATAAAAATAAGCGAAAGAATGGAGAAAAAAAGGGGTTTATTTTTAAATTACTTTGATGCGTATCTTTGCTCTGTAAATAGAGAGTCGCTGTTTTCACAAGGACGAATTGACGCTTGTTGAATTCATTACCAGTTTTCGATTATTTGTTAGATAAATATCATGAATTAGAGGTCAATGGCGAGTATGTAAGTTGCACAGCTGAAAATAACAAAGCTAAAATTTTTCAACCAGGTTTAATTCTTATCAAGTCCCGGTCACTCTATAACGAAAGCTACATTACTCTAAATATCCAGAAATACCTACTTTAAGATTAAAAACTCCAAATTTTTAGTTATTTTTTTATTAATTCAATCCCTTTTCTGGTGAGTTAGTTGAATAGTGGTTTGAGAGAGCATTCATAAGTCGTATGTTAAAAAACAATCAAATAAAAAAACTGTTTGCATCAAGAAAAAATTGGCAAATTTAATCAAACAAAATGGGTAAAAATAAACTGTGTCTTTGGCTTAAGATTTAGTGCTTTGTAGGTTTTTATTTTAATAGTAGTTAATCTATTTTTATTTTCTCTTGCCACTGCTGCGTACAGGTATAATCAGTTTGATATTCATCAGCATATGTATGAATTTATAAATGTTCAACTGTAAATTACAAAATAAAACTATGTATTTCGCGTTAAATAAAAAAATAAATAAAAACCGCGCACTCAAACTTTTATGAGCTTTAGAGAAAATCATCATTGTGAATTTGCAAATATGTAATACACTTGTAACAATTACATATTCAGCGTAGGAAAATAAGTGGTGTTATGACCTACAACTTTAAGAAAAGAAAAGAAAAATTTAACGACAGGAAAATTCATTCATTAGTTACACAACGACCCCAGCACAACATATTACGGTAGCAAAAATATTTACCAAGAGCCGAGGTTTTGTATCGCTTGATAGCCGACATCGATATCAAACACTTAAATTTAAAGGAGCAAAGTCGACGAGTCTTTATCTTCGAGGCTTAATCCTATTTTTTCGGAGAATAAGATCAATATTTTTTCTATAAACGAGATCTACTTTCAGTTTATTTTCGCAACTTGCTGGTCTTACGGATTCATCCTCTCTGTATCTACTACTTCTCTCTGTCTTCCTCTTTCTCTTTCCAAATAAAAAATTCCTCACTTAGTGGTCGCGCCACGCGACTTTGCACCACTAACCAAACAAACTCACCACGTAAGGGCTCGACATTACCATATCGGTCGCTAATTCGGTCACGTGTACAATTCCGACGAGCTGCAAACACACGACACGCTTCATATTTTTAATCGCACCATATCCAAATAAAAACTGTCTATTATTTTTCCTCCAAGCTAACTCACAAAACTACCGTCCGTAAAAGTATCAATATATTCCTTGCTCGCGCGGTATGCATTTATTTGCATCAATAACGTGACTCGATAGAGCCACAATGATGCATTTGCAATTCTAAAATTAATGCATAATAATCCATAAACGCAGCACTAGTCGTGCGGCAACAAATAAAATGTAACATTTTATGCTGTAGACAACCCTATCTCTTGATAAACTCAATTAAAAAATCAAGCCTCCCCAGTACGTACACCAAGTAAATCTAGCGGAGCTCTTAAAAATGTCCCAATTTACCCATCAAATGGGCGACCACAGGACCACACCCCGTACGCAAAGGTCTTCTGTGGTGCATAGCTATGACCGTACAAAGGACAACGAAAGAAAAACAGCGGATGGAGTCGAGGAACGCCGGACTTGGAAAATCTTGGAAGTATCGATGAGATTAAGAGGGAAAAGTGCACAACGAAAGCAAAATGTAGGCTACACGACATGTGCCAAACAGGGCATGCACGTACAGATACCGCAAAGAACCGAGGAGGGGTATATGAATGGATCGGACGATGCACAATGGAGACGAGCCCTTGGCACGCGTCCGTCTTCTCCCTTCAAAAGGATCCGGCGGCTCTCATTGTTTTGGTTATTTTGGCAAACCTAACACAACACTGGCTTGTTGTTTAACAAAATAACACGATTTTGTCGCCCACTCTGGCCCCACGTGTTTGTGCGCGCCGTCATCGTCCCGTCGTCGCTCCGCTTTGCTTCTTCGCGACGCGTCGTTATGCGCCTAATGACGAGGCTACGGCTTTCCATTGACGCTGCACTCGGGCCGTACCTATTACATTGTCAACTCTTTCGCTGTCGGATCAGATGCTCGCTCCTTCGACGGGAATGACGTTTTCCGGGGGTATGTTTATCTTTTCCGGGGCGCGCGTATGCGGTTGGAGTTTCCGGTGCGTTTGGCTGGTAATTCGAGTTTTCACTTAGGAAGGGAATTAACGCGCGATGGGAGGGCGACAATTTCTCGAGTAAATGCGGGGAAGGAAAGGACGTCGAAGCCCGAGCTCTGGCGAAAAATCGTCCGATATTCGAGCTACTTACTTTCATTGTTTGTCTTTCGCTGCAGCGTTTTCTTTTTCAAGTTCAAAACGGAGTGTATGTGTATGTTTCCTTGTTGGCATCCGAGCCACGAAGATGTACGCGTACGTGGCGGTGTAAGTAAGTGCACACTTGGCTGGAGTAAATATGCACGTGCGCGGCTACTTGCTACGCGGTCGGGCGTGCGAAAATAAATTTTGAGCGATTTGTTTTGCTGATGAGCGTGAGTAAGTATAGGGATCAAGATGTCGAGGAGTTTGCATCTTTTTTGGTATAAATGGAGAAATTGAATTCACAAAGCTTTCATTGGGTAAATAGCTCACTTGATTGGTAGCATCAGTGTTGCGTTATGAGACAAACATGTGATTTGGCATTTGTAAATTAAAACTAATTGCATGCGTTAATAAATCATTGTAAAATATAGCAATCTCTGAAATTGAACAATTTCACACATACATTTGGTCAATTGATCTATTTGAATTGCAATAAAATATAAGTTTGATAAATATTTAAATAAAAACGATTGAATTGCTCGACTACTTACCTTTTCAATAACTACATTTATGCTGTCGTATAAAAAACGTAATGGCTTTAAATGTAACGTTGATAAAAACGCATTGGTCAACATTAAATATGCAACACTGGTTTATTTAAATTTTTTGTGGTCTTAGGTAGTATAACGGTACCTACATTGAACAAAATTACTAACAAAATGATACGTTGGTTTTCAAAACTTGGTTACGAAACGTCAAGTATTTTCATAATTAAAATACATCAAGAAGCGAATGATTTTCGATCGTGTGGATAAATATTTTCAGCTGCATGAAAAATTAGCTTTCAATTCGATTTGTGGTAGAACCCAGTTCTTTTACTCCCAGAACCGAGCTACACTGACCCTCACAAGTAGGGATTAATTCGATATCCATACGAAAAAGTGAGCAAACACTCCAATTTTCATGACGTTTCCAATAAAGAAAATCGACTCACGGTTTACAAAACAGCACCGCTCCTATTTTACCGCCAACTAGAAAGAAAAAAGGGGCTCTATTTGCCCGTGTTTTTACACCACCAACAAACTCGTCGTCCTCTAAAACTAAGAGCCCACAACCACCCCTCATTGTATTACATATCACAAAAAAATGGGCAGGAGGCCGGCTATCCGCGTAATTACGCACTTCAACTCCAGTGCATAGTGCAAAGTGTGTACCTTGTACAGGCGAACCCTACCTCCGCCCTTCTCTGTATAGAAAACTCGGGACCAACCCCTACGCTTCGCATATTATAAGGACCACCACAAAACGTACTACAATTTTGTAAGAAAAAAGGGAAGGGAAACACAAAAAAAAAAAAAAAAAAAAAAAAAAAGAAAGAGTGTTTTTTCCACACAGTGTCAGGCAGTATCATGAGTTACCATGGCAGAATCGTACTGCGTCTATATATAGGAGAACTACGTACGCGGCAAGACAGGAGGGGGAGGGCGATCCATTAGGTAGGACGCCCCTGACTGACACGCCCTGACGCTATCAAAACACGCCTAAAAACTTATATTCCAGAGCCACCGCTCTCTGCTCTGTATATACGGTGTGATCGTGTGTACACCACCTATGCGTGTAACGGTGCTGTGCGAGTGTGCGTGTGTGGCTAACTACTCTTCTTGTGTATACGAGGGTGTGCATGTGAGAGCGAAAAAGGCCCCTGTACACACGTGAGATAAAATAACAGAGTGTAGTTAACAGGCTCGGGTAAAAATATTCACGCTCCCTGTCTCTCCAACTTTTTTTTTTCATACGTAAGCTATAGAGGCTTTTTGGGGAAAAAAAAAAAAAAAAAAACCTCTAGGTGTACGCTTCTATTGGCTTTTTGGATGAGCGAACGCTCGACTCGACTTTGCCCCGTTTTTTTCACCGTCGTGGATTCGTTCATGTATAATGTGTACACGTCGAGTTATTTTGCTTCGGAATTTCGGCCCAATTTATATTTAATTGACGTGACTTTGGTGGACCTTTTTTTTTTTTTATTTTTTAAAGAGAGCTTTCGAGACGTGGGGCGATACTGAAATAATGCGCGGCTGTGTGGTCCTTTTTCTAATTAGTCTGTATATTGGTGGTCGACCTTCGTTTTGTGGGCTACTGGTGTTCATGTATGGAAAAATTTAATGCATTAAAATACATCACGGGGTAATCAATATTTACTATCTGTTATGAGATTTAAGGAAATAGAAAAAAAATTACAATTTTTACAATTTTTAATTTTAATGTCCCAGTCAGGTAATCTGCGACAATAAAAAAAAAAAAAAAAAATTGAAAAGTTATCGCGGCACATGTGTAGGATGAGAGCTTTTAGTTTTTACGTACAGCCTTAGAATGTGGGAAAATTTGTAAACGTCAAATAAAAACGGAGTGACTCACTCTTTTAAAGCCTTTTCAAGTTTTTCGGTGTGTTGCGTTCTAGGCCCAAAAATAATTTCAACTTTTTCCGAATTTGGGGATTTTCTGTAAGTTTTCCTTTCAATCCTTGTAGGCTGTGAGTAGTAGATTATAACTACTGCTAGTTTGTAATTTAGATAACTAAATTAACCATAGGCTTCTATAGAGCAAAAAATAGATTTTTCTCAGCAAGTTATGATGATATGATAAGTAGTATTTTAGTTAATCATAATCAATGGAAAAACCTATAAGAATAAAAAAACAAAGTACAATTTAACAAAAAAACCTTTGCTCTATTGTAGATTTCTTTGAAAAAAATTAAAAATAGTGACATTGACATTAACAACAGTCTTTCTCTTACATCACTAGCTGCGATTTCTTTTATGAAAGAAAAAAAAATAGTTTAGACGAACGGTGCTCCAACACCTACGTATTTGATAGTACCTTATAAGATTCAAATACTTTTAACAAGTATGGTACAAACAGCCCTTAAATTACGGACACTTAGTTTACTTTGCATTGAAAGTAATTTTTGTTGGATTTTTAAGATTAGGAACTATTTTATATCGTAATGAATAATTAATCTTGTTTATGTTATGACGTAGTACAAAATCGCTCTAGTAGATTATTATTTTTGGTTTGTACAGCCTGACCTTCAGTAGTGCTTTTGTACTTCGACTTGGTTCGAAAAAATATTGTTTTTGTCACTACAACCTTTGATGGCTGTAACGTACCTAACATCATTCTTTAACCCACAAGTATAAATATGGCATAACCACCTTAAAATAAGAATTATTTCAGTAAACTTTTAACCTTTTTTTAGTTTCATTTATGTAATGTGTAAAACAACACGTACTTGAGAGTCACTACGTGTTTTCATGAAAATTATGTTGGGGAATACACTGTAGAAGAATAGAGAATTTCATACAAAGATATGCATGAGTATCACCTACAAGTATTATACTGCATTGAAGCTGCAAAAAACAACTTAAAGCGGTTCTTTTTTTCCTCAACTAATTGCATATACTTTTCAGTTGATTGGTATGTATTGAAATTGGAAAGTATGAAATGTAGTTAAATTAAAAATAGTGTTAATTTAACCTTGTTACTATGACTACTTGACAATACTTAAAAAATCCTTGCATTCATCTAACATAAGCGACACTTAATAGAAACCGAGGAAAATATATTAACTTAATAAGTTTTACCACACCTGTATGTGGAAGGAGAAAGGCAAACTACTTTTTGGTTGACCTCATTAACTTAAACTTTAAAAATCAACATGGTAGCATATACAAGATTAAATAAGCATATTGCAGTTGTAATGAAAGAACAAACCTTTTTGTGAAGTCTGATTCAGTTGACATGAAACCATAGAGTCAGTTTTTATAGAGACATAAGAAAAAAATGTTCTTTCAAATATAATTTTTGTATGCATCTGAACTCTTACTTCAAGAGCAACTTTCTTTATCTGAATACTTTTATAACTATATCTGTAACACAAAAAAATTCAGTTGTTTGAAATACATTACATTAGATCCTGGCAAATTAAAAATACTACCAAGTAACTATCTGGCAAAACTAACTAGCTTCAAAACATAAGTTGTAAACTATTTCTTTTACACTCAAAATAAAATTTTTTGTTTTCATTAAAAATTTTTTAGTAATGTATTCAAGAAAAAATTGAGTTGAAATGAAAATTAAAATTTCATTCAAAAGTCTTAACTGTTTAGTTAGGTCTCAGACACTTTTACAGATCATCAAATTATTCTGACGTATGTCATCATCTAAATTTACAAAAGAATTTTTAATAAAATGATAACCAACATATGAAGTATAAAAATACAATGAAACTTCAATGAAAGATCAAGGAAATAAATAAAATAACCAACCTGAGCACTTTCCGACTCTTGGGGATGTTGTTAATTAACAAACTCGGCAATCGGAATGTAACTTGCCGCAGTGTTAGGTAACGTCTGTAAGAAAATTAAAAAGCTGTGTGGAACTTAAAAAATGAATCAAGCAAAGGGTACGTCTCTGTTTGCTCACTAACGGTTTAAAATTTTGCGCTTCTACCAACGACCCTTTATTTACACGTCAGAAATTCTTTAACTAACTAAATTATTCTTTAACTAACCAACCAAACCAGAAACATAAAAAGCATGCGTGAATAAGTAATGAGGTCGCGTAATATTTATGGGGTTTTGTTTACTCTATAGGATAGAGGTTAGGTTATCGGCCGGATGTAGGTCGGCTACAAGAACCGAATAATTTTTCTGATAACGAATAATGGCGCACACATGAGACACTTAAAAGTAACTACTTAATGGCACTCACTATTTAATGTAATTATGCTACTTACTTATCCAAACACAATATGTTGTACATTCTTCCAAAACTGTTTCGCAAGTTTAATACCACTGTCATAAAATTGGCCCTACCGAAACTGCGCAAACATACGAACTCTAATATTTTTTAAAGACAAATAATATTAACTCATTTAGGAAAACTTTCCTAATATATTTAGAACATTGCTGATCTTGATATTTATACATAGCATCAGTATTGTCAGTAACATGTAACTTTAGGCCGCGGCCACATAGCTGAGTATTGTGTATGGCAGCGTTCGACCGCACCTCATGCAACCGACCGACCACCTTCCAACGATGCATCAAAAATTTTCACCTAATCCAATCGAATAAACATCACTCGATCGAAGTATGAATTTAAAGTATACATTCAAAGGCAAGTCCCAAACCTCATTTATAATTTATAATATTCGGTTATTTAACTTTTGAACCGAATGAAACGACACTGGAACGAGTACACTTATGATTGATGCATCGCCTATGTCATGTTAGTCATGTCAATGTTCCATATTGTTGATGAAGGCATTAATGAAATAAAATTTTTCAGAAGCATTTTGTCGTATTCTGAAAGCACATTTAAGTTAAGATCACTTCGTCTTGAATGTACTTGCTTCTACGCTTAGCAAAATTTAGTATTTCCTTAGATTACGTCAAATGCTATTTAATCAGATGGTTTATTATGTAGTAATAAAGTATCTAAATACATTTAAAAGAATACCGCCAACTGTATATTAACACAAAGCCTCCTGAACTTGTAACTGTTAATATTTACAATTTTTTAATGAAATACAGAGGTTTAAATATACTGGTGATAAATATAATAAATACTTACATATATTATATAAACATAACTTTCTACATATATTTACTTTGGATTTTATCATTCTGGTAAAGAGAGCGAGGTGTAAGATATATGTGAAGTTATGTGTAGTAATTATAATAATCACTACTAAGTAGTGCCATATGGTCGATTTTATTAAACCATTCAAGTAGAATATCTGTACTTTTGGAGGTCAATTTTTGGGTAATAGATATATTGTAAACTTGCCGCAAATAGCACAAACAACTTTAACTTTTCATTTTATAACCATACAATTAGTTGCGGCTGGTTTATAATTGATTAAATGGCTCTACTATGAGTAGTAATAATCATTTGGATCAGCGCCATCTAGCGGTCGTGATTTTTTTGGCCAAAAATTGCTTCTGAAATTCTGAAGGAGAGCTTTAGGCAGTTTAGCCCTAGAGCCATTTAATCACTTATAAACCTGCCGCAACTTTCGAAATAGATACAAAACAAATAATTAACATTTTGAGTGCTAATTGCGGCAAGTTTACAATCTATCTATTACTCAAAAGTATAAATATACAGGAGGTCGATATTCGTGTAAAACATACACTGCAAACTTGCCGCAAACAGCACAAACATCGTTAATTATTCATTTTGTATCTATTTCAAAAGTTGCGGCTGGTTTATAATTGATTAAATGGCTCTAGGGCTAAACTGCCTAAGGCTCTCCTTCAGAATTTCAGAAGCAATTTTTGGCCAAAAAAATCTTGACCGCTAGATGGCGCTGATCCAAATGATTATTACTACTTATAGTAGAGCCATTTAATCAATTATAAACCAGCCGCAACTAATTTCATAAATATAAAATAAAAAGTTAACGTTGTTTGCACTATTGGCGGCAAGTTTACAATCTATCTTTTACCCGAAAGTATAAATATATAGGAAGTCAATATTCGTGTAAAAGATAGATTGCAAACTTGCCGCAAACAGCACATACAATATTAACTTTTTATTTTATATTTATAAAATTAGTTGCGGCTGGTTTATAATTAATAAAATGGCTCTTCTATAAGTAGTAATAATCATTTGGATCAGCGCCATCTAGCGGTCAAGATTTTTTTGGCCAAAAATTGCTTCTGAAATTCTGAAGGAGAGATTTAGGCAGTTTAGGCCCTAGAGCTATTTAGTCAATTATAAACCAGCCGCAACTAATTTTGTAAGTATAAAATAAAAATTTAATCTTGTTTGCACTGTTGGCGGCAAGTTTGCAATTTATCTTCTATCCGAACATCGACCTTCTATATATTTATTTTTTTTGGGTAAAAGATAAATTGTAAACTTGCCGCTGATAGTGCAAACAACATTAACTTTTTATTTTATATCTATGTAATTAGTTGCGGCTGGTTTATAATTGACTTAATGGCTTTAATTAAGGCCTAAACTGCTTATAAAGCTCTCCTTCAGAATTTTAGGGCCACTTTTTAGTTCAAAAATCCGCAACGCTAGATGGCACTGATCCAAACAAATATTAATATACAATTATACTTTTAGTAGAGCCATGTAATCGGTTATAAACTAGCCGCAACTACTTTTATAAATATGAAATAAAAAGTTGATATTTTTTTGCTATTTGCAGCAAGCATGTCGTGTATGTAAACGCTACTTTTACATTGACTGTCGCAACTGTATACATGACAATACGAACACTGGCTTGGAATACCATTTTTAGGCCCACTTTTCGCAAAAAACAGAGAAAATGAAGACTGTTAGATGGGGCTGATCCCGCTGATCCTCATAATTTGTTTTTCGCGCACTATGTATATACATGCACTATATAGTGTACGAAACTTTTGCGCCTTGCCCTGCAAGTCGGATGTCTCTCTTTCTGTCATCCGAATCGTTTGATAATTGAGTGCTCGGCATGTTTTTATTAAATATTGTTGTCCGCGAATCAGATAAGATGCTATAGTTGCAGGGAATTCTGATTTCGAATGATAAATTCAAAGATTTATCTATAGTCTACACCAATGAAATATACTTTTAAACGTGAATTTTATTATTGAAATTTCTTTAACAATGAGTCGTATTAAGAGTCGTTTAACATTTTTATGAGCTATGAAAGTGCAATTTTGTAAAACTAAACGAGAAATAAATAAACAAATGACAAGGTGAGGAAGTATACCAGCAAGACATTTTTATTACTATAAATTGTTTGACGATTAATGTTAAGCTCAACTATAATTATAGGAGTAACTTGTTCGACGATATCAAGGAAACAATTGATTAAATGTAAAAGTGCGATTAAAAAATTTTAAACTCGTAAGGGATGTTTTTGCATAGAAGTACTGTTGATGATAATAACTAATCGATGAAAAAAATTTTCCCGATATCTATGATTCCGATAAACGCTCCAGAATCGATACTATACAGAAAAAGGATGCTCCGATTGGAGATGGATTTAAGTATTAACTTTTGTTTGAAAGTGTGTTATTTATTCCATTACTTCAATAAATGACCTAAAGTTAATTTCGCTCTGGCAACTCACTTTAGTAATGCAACTTTAATTATTGTGTCAAGTACTTATGTATAAATTTTTGAAAATAAGCTTCAATTTCCTGCCCAATCCATCCGATATAGGTAGTTTAGTTGCAATTAAACGAAGTGACCGTGTGTGTTTGTGTTCAACTTCAACAGATCCTTTCTATCAATGATTGCATATTGTATGGTCCAAGAGTCACGAGTCACTCCGACCGGACAACACACACAGTGTGCAAAATGCTTTCTCGTTCAATTCTTTGTGGATATATAGATATTAACAAAACGTTTAGTAAACATTGAAAAATTTGAAAAGTAGAAGTACAGTGTATGCACACACAGCACATTGGCTGAGCAGGCTGAGTATAGAGTATACTCTATAGAGTAGTGGGTGGAATATGTGGTTGGTGCCGCCACTGCTCGACAAATTTCGACGATGAGGCACTGCAGGGACTGCAGAGGGCAGTCTGGCAGTGGTCGGCGCGTCCAAAAAACGTCGTTGGCTTTCAATGATTCGGCTTACCTGCACCAGCGTATACATACTTACTATATATAATATATACTGTAACTACCGTACATTTTGAGTATAGGTACTTTTATATCTGTGCTCCGTCATTTACGAATAAGAGCGGTCTTCATTTTGTCGCAAAAAGTGGCCTCTAAAATTCTGAATCAGAGCTTTAGGGCCTAGGCCTAGAGCCACTTTAATTAATTGTAAACCAGCAACATATATGTCAACAAACTCCGAAATATCGGGTGGCATGGGAGTGAAAACAGCAAAAAATATCGAAGTTTGTTGACACGCGAAACCCACGGTGGGTAACCCAGGGGCACCGTCAGTTGATACAGTGTACAACGTATACGTAACTCAACTGGCAGTTAATAACTTATAACATAGACATATAAAAAATAGACTGCTCGTTCTTATGTACGGCGAGCTGAAGCACAAGTAGAAAGAGACACAACATCGAACGTGTATATTTGTCTCTGTCGCTCGTTGCCAACGGTGGGAGCGTGGGCGTACTGGGACTACTGGGAGTCAATATATACTAAGTCTATCTGATGCATCCCTACCGTTTGGCAAACGTGCAAGAGAGACAGCTATACGCGTTCGATGTTGTGTCTCTTTCTACTTGTGCTTCAGACGCTTCAGTGCCGTACATAGGAACGAACAGTCTATTTTTTAATTGTCTATGGTTAATAACTGCGGAATACATGTACAGCCCATTAGTGTTGGGTCTGTGGAGGTTCTGTATAGATGAGTAAAAATACGATACGTCCATTGAAACTTGATATACTATTCAACACCTGTCGAAGCTTATTTTAAGTACGTTTATTATTTATTATTGCAAGATAAACTTTCAAAATATCAAGAAATGCCGAAAGTTCGCAGAAGCAAAAAAGCACCGCCAGAAGGATGGGAACTTATAGAACCGACGTTAGAAGAACTAGAACAGAAGATGCGAGAAGGTTCGTTTTTGTCTTCAGAATTGACAAATCTTTTATTTGCTAATTTTATGCACGATGGATGTTTTATTGGATATGTAGATAGTATTGTGCCGCCAAAGAAATCTTTATCTTCTTGTATAATATAAATTGATTCTGTTTTTCATATGACTAATAAACAACTGTTCTGCAGCTGAGACAGAGCCTCATGAGGGAAAA